>NW_027315373.1:27500-35390 GCF_023375885.2 Dermacentor andersoni | reverse complement strand
AAGCAGGCTTCAAGCACTCCGCCAACTTCCAAAAATAGGTTTAATATCGTGGGTCCATATAGAACCCGTATCAGATATTAAGCTGATAAGAACAGATACTACACTTTGATCTTAGCCAAAAGGCCGAGAAGCGATGTCCTTCACTTCACTTCATTGTACTACTGCCTTGTGGGCGCCCTGCCGACATGGGTAACCTCAGCAACAGCGTGGGCAATATTATAAAATTCAGCCTGTGTACAGACTCAACGCTCCCTATCTCACGGATGAACTCGCAACGCCTCAGTCTTTCGCTGTTAACGAAACGCTGTCGCGTAGAAACGAGACCCGAGTGCAAGCTTGCTTGTAACGCGAAACCAACCAAGGCAACCTCGTAGAAAACGGAACAGGCGAGCGGAAAAAAACGCGCCAGGGGAATGCTTACTTCCGTCTGAATGCGACCGCTCAAGGTGACCTTCCTTGAGGGCTTCGTTTCAAGCCCGTGTGCAATTGTAATATACTACGCGCATTTCCTTCATTTCTTTTTATTTACCGCAAGGCCCACTGAAAATTTTGATACGGCACAGGCCGGGACGGATCGCAACGTGTCGAATCGACCGGTAGAATTAGGTAGCATGCCCCATGTACGAAGACGAGCAACATAGAAGTGAATGACAAAATAAATATAGAAAACGCTGCACACTCCTTCCCACCGGAAACATAGAGGGGAGAAAGATCGCCATCTGAAACACAGGCATTGTAAAAAAAAAAAAAAAAGTGCTACCTCATCATCTTTACCATTACCGTGTGTGTGTATGTATATATGCATGTGTGTGTGTGTGTGTGTGTGTGTGTGTTTGTGTATTTATATATATATATATATATATATACGCACACATGCTAGCATAGCTTAAACGCAGCTGGAAAGCTCAGCCTTGCACAAGAACCACCCCCTGTCGCAAACCCCTTTGAAACATTCAAATGGGAAACACGAGTACAGCGAGGTCGTTCGAACCTGGCGCCAAAACGCATTAGCGCCATCTGTGTACGGAACTAGGAAAACCTGCGGACTTTGCAATACAGAAAGAAAGGTAGATGGCGCGAGCTAACGCTCCATTGCATACTAAGAACGAGAGTTAGTGAATAATGGCAGAAACGTCTTGGGAAGAGAAAAAAAAAAAAAAAAAACGCGCAACAGTTGTTGGCTTGTGCAAGCACTCTATGTTACAGCGATTAAAGAGCATAGCATCTTCTACAACAGCAGCTACAAAAAGAAGAAGAACGTGAGAGAGGGAGAGACACAGGCGTGTTTCTTTGGAATGCAGAGCATGCAGCACATACTATAAAGTGCCAAAGAGACGGGGAAAGCAGATGGCGCGAAGGTGTATGTCCTCAAAGCTTGAAAGCAATTTCTAAATTACAACATGTACCGAAGTCCACCTACTCTCATCAGGTTGCTCCCGCCTCCAGTTGCGTTTAAAGTGAAATTACAGTCGCCTCAAAGGCAGACAGAGAGAGAGTGAAAATAGGTACACTTGCTTCGCGCAGCTGCAGCCGTTCAAATTTTACAGCAAGAGCACTCCCGAAAGCACAAAGTCCGCTGCCGCCTGGGCGCAATGCGCTCGCTTCAGTAAATTGCCGTGCTGGCCTCGGCAACCAAGAGGTGTAGTGCGGCAGACTGCTGCATTGTAGCACACCGGAAACCGTGCAGACGTAAGCGATCGCCTCGACATCGCTGCGAGCGCTCGAAGAGACAAAGTCCGAAACCACGTGTGCCGGGGCGGTGCGAGCGCGACGCCTTTGACGCAACTTTTGCGTACAAGCCGCCGCACCGCCACGACGGAATCGCTGGCATCCCGCACGCAGCTGCATTGTGTCACGCCGGCAATCGTTGAAACACCACGCAGTCGTCGGCGTCGGCCCCGACATGGTTGCGAGCGCTGGAAGAGACAAAGTCCGAAACCGCGTGTGCCGGGGCGGCGCGAGCGCGACGCCTTTGACGCAACTTTTGCGTACAAGCCGCCGCACGGCCACGACGGAGCCGGTGTCACCCTGCAGAGGGCTGCACTATAGCACGCCGGGAACCGGCAAAGAACCGCGCAGACGTCGTCGTTGGCCGCGGCGTTGCCGCGAGCACGCGAAGAGACAAAGTCCGAAACGACGTCAGCCGGGGCGTCGAGCACGCCGCCCGCACTGTTCGCACGCGTGCTCGGAAATGGCGAAGGGGCCGCGCTAGCGTGCCTTGAATCGGTGAGCGGCGGTACCGCGGCGATCGCCAGAGCTCGAATCCGCCCTGCAAAAGCCAAATATTGGCGCTCGGCTCGGCGCAGTACGCCGCCGCGTCGCACGAGTACGGCCCCATGGAGGTCTGGGCACTTATCGCTGCTACTGTAAGGGGCCGTACGGCCCCGGCCGACATTGTACCGTAGTGCGATTTTCGGCTTGCGCGTGCTCGTGGCGTAGTCCGCGCACCGTTCCGACGTCGACAATCGTGCCCACGACTACGCGAGCGCTGGAAGAGACAAAGTCCGAAACCGCGTGTGCCGGGGCGGCGCGAGCGCGACGCCTTTGACGCAACTTTTGCGTACAAGCCGCCGCACGGACACGACGGAATCGCTGGCATCCCGCACGCAGCTGCATTGTGTCACGCCGGCAATCGTTGAAACACCACGCAGTCGTCGGCGTCGGCCCCGACATGGTTGCGAGCGCTGGAAGAGACAAAGTCCGAAACCGCGTGTGCCGGGGCGGCGCGAGCGCGACGCCTTTGACGCAACTTTTGCGTACAAGCCGCCGCACGGCCACGACGGAGCCGGTGTCACCCTGCAGAGGGCTGCACTATAGCACGCCGGGAACCGGCAAAGAACCGCGCAGACGTCGTCGTTGGCCGCGGCGTTGCCGCGAGCACGCGAAGAGACAAAGTCCGAAACGACGTCAGCCGGGGCGTCGAGCACGCCGCCCGCACTGTTCGCACGCGTGCTCGGAAATGGCGAAGGGGCCGCGCTAGCGTGCCTTGAATCGGTGAGCGGCGGTACCCGCGGCGATCGCCAGAGCTCGAATCCGCCCTGCAAAAGCCAAATATTGGCGCTCGGCTCGGCGCAGTACGCGGCCGCGTCGCACGAGTACGGCCCCATGGAGGTCTGGGCACTTATCGCTGCTACTGTAAGGGGCCGTACGGCCCCGGCCGACATTGTACCGTAGTGCGATTTTCGGCTTGCGCGTGCTCGTGGCGTAGTCCGCGCACCGTTCCGACGTCGACAATCGTGCCCACGACTACGCGAGCGCTGGAAGAGACAAAGTCCGAAACCGCGTGTGCCGGGGCGGCGCGAGCGCGACGCCTTTGACGCAACTTTTGCGTACAAGCCGCCGCACGGCCACGACGGAGCCGGTGTCACCCTGCAGAGGGCTGCACTATAGCACGCCGGGAACCGGCAAAGAACCGCGCAGACGTCGTCGTTGGCCGCGGCGTTGCCGCGAGCACGCGAAGAGACAAAGTCCGAAACGACGTCAGCCGGGGCGTCGAGCACGCCGCCCGCACTGTTCGCACGCGTGCTCGGAAATGGCGAAGGGGCCGCGCTAGCGTGCCTTGAATCGGTGAGCGGCGGTACCGCGGCAATCGCCAGAGCTCGAATCCGCCCTGCAAAAGCCAAATATTGGCGCTCGGCTCGGCGCAGTACGCCGCCGCGTCGCACGAGTACGGCCCCATGGAGGTCTGGGCACTTATCGCTGCTACTGTAAGGGGCCGTAGGGCCCCGGCCGACATTGTACCGTAGTGCGATTTTCGTCTTGCGCGTGCTCGTGGCGGTGTCCGCGCACCGTTCCGAAGTCGACAATCGTGCCCACGACTACGCGAGCGCTGGAAGAGACAAAGTCCGAAACCGCGTGTGCCGGGGCGGCGCGAGCGCGACGCCTTTGACGCAACTTTTGCGTACAAGCCGCCGCACGGCCACGACGGAGCCGGTGTCACCCTGCAGAGGGCTGCACTATAGCACGCCGGGAACCGGCAAAGAACCGCGCAGACGTCGTCGTTGGCCGCGGCGTTGCCGCGAGCACGCGAAGAGACAAAGTCCGAAACGACGTCAGCCGGGGCGTCGAGCACGCCGCCCGCACTGTTCGCACTCGTGCTCGGAAATGGCGAAGGGGCCGTGCTAGCGTGCCTCGAATCGATCGGCCGGGGGCCCCGTAGGGCGACAGAAAGGCAATTGTGCAGGAAACCGTACTGGCCATTAGCGAGAAATTGCCGTTCGCGCATTCGGTAGACGCGCTGCGCTTTCACGACTTCGGCATTGTGCTGCCGACGTAAGCTTTCAATCTTGCTCGCGGCGTTACGAGGCGGCACGATTTTCGCCAAACGCTCGTCGAAAGTGGCACGAGTACGGCCCCATGGAGGTCTGGGTACTTATCGCTGCTATTATATGGGGGTCCCAGAGAGCAGTCGCCCCCAAAGCGACCTGGGTGTTTGATATGCGGCGGGCTTCGTGCCCGTCAAGCGTGTCCCCGGTATCGCTCCCGTGGATCCCACAGCTGACGTCTGCAGCCTCATCCGCTTGATGCGTTAGGGGCTGGTTGTCGGACGACGCTTTTTCCACGATATCGAAGTGTGTTCCGCATCGTCCTCGGACGAATCAAATACGAAAGCGCCGAAGGCGCGGGCGTGACCCGTCGCCTAGCGGCTTTGCCGTCTCGGCTACGTTGCAAGTGTCGGTCGGTCCACCAGTGCTGCGGGCTCGAGAGAAACCGCAAGCCGCGATCGAGTCGACACAACCGGTCTATCGAGAATGTTGCGTGCTTCTTGCCGCGTGGCGATACCCGGCCCTGCGGGGAGGGCGCCGTAGCGAGCTCGAACGCCGTCGTCTCGGACTGTGCAAAGTGCTACCCTTTGCGAGAACGAAGCGTGTTGGGGCGCCTGAAGGTGGCCTCGGCATCGCAAAAACGGCGTCCGGCCTGCTTGAAAGGCTGGACGCGCAGTTGAACGATTACCTGGTTGATCCTGCCAGTAATCATATGCTTGTCTCAAAGATTAAGCCATGCATGTCTAAGTACATGCCGAAATAAGGCGAAACCGCGAATGGCTCATTAAATCAGTTATGGTTCCTTAGATCGTTTCTTCCTACTTGGATAACTGTGGCAATTCTAGAGCTAATACATGCAGTGAGCCTGAAGCCCTTTGGGCGACGGGTGCTTTTATTAGACCAAGATCGATCGGGTTTCGGCCCGTATTGTGTGGTGACTCTGGATAACTTTGTGCTGATCGCATGGCCACGAGCCGGCGACGTTTCTTTCAAGTGTCTGCCTTATCAACTTTCGATGGTAGGTTACTTGCTTACCATGGTTGTTACGGGTAACGGAGAATCAGGGTTCGATTCCGGAGAGGGAGCCTGAGAAACGGCTACCACATCCAAGGAAGGCAGCAGGCGCGCAAATTACCCACTCCCGGCACGGGGAGGTAGTGACGAAAAATAACAATACGGGACTCTTTTGAGGCCCCGTAATTGAAATGAGTACACTCTAAATCCTTTAACGAGGATCAATTGGAGGGCAAGTCTGGTGCCAGCAGCCGCGGTAATTCCAGCTCCAATAGCGTATACTAAAGCTGCTGCGGTTAAAAAGCTCGTAGTTGGATCTCAGTTCCAGACGAGTAGTGCATCTACCCGATGCGACGGCTCGGACTGAACATCATGCCGGTCCTTTCTTGGTGCACTTCATTGTGTGCCTCGAGAAGGCCGGTGCTTTTACTTTGAAAAAATTAGAGTGCTCAACGCAGGCGAGTCGCCTGAATAAACTTGCATGGAATAATAGAACAAGACCTCGTTTCTGTTCTGTTGGTTTTTGGAATACGAGGTAATGATTAAGAGGGACAGACGGGGGCATTCGTATTGCGGCGCTAGAGGTGAAATTCTTGGACCGTCGCAAGACGAACTACTGCGAAAGCATTTGCCAAGAATGTTTTCTTTGATCAAGAACGAAAGTCAGAGGTTCGAAGGCGATCAGATACCGCCCTAGTTCTGACCATAAACGATGCCAACCAGCGATCCGCCTGAGTTACTCAAATGACTCGGCGGGCAGCTTCCGGGAAACCAAAGTGTTTGGGTTCCGGGGGAAGTATGGTTGCAAAGCTGAAACTTAAAGGAATTGACGGAAGGGCACCACCAGGAGTGGAGCCTGCGGCTTAATTTGACTCAACACGGGAAAACTTACCCGGCCCGGACACTGGGAGGATTGACAGATTGAGAGCTCTTTCTTGATTCGGTGGATGGTGGTGCATGGCCGTTCTTAGTTGGTGGAGCGATTTGTCTGGTTAATTCCGATAACGAACGAGACTCTAGCCTATTAAATAGGTGCGGGGTTCCCAGCACCTTACAACCTTCTTAGAGGGACAAGCGGCTCCTAGCCGCACGAAACAGAGCAATAACAGGTCTGTGATGCCCTTAGATGTCCGGGGCCGCACGCGCGCTACACTGAAGGAAGCAGCGTGTCTTTATCCCTGTCTGAAAGGACTGGGTAACCCGTGGAACTTCTTTCGTGATTGGGATAGGGGCTTGCAATTGTTCCCCTTGAACGAGGAATTCCCAGTAAGCGCGAGTCATAAGCTCGCGTTGATTACGTCCCTGCCCTTTGTACACACCGCCCGTCGCTACTACCGATTGAATGATTTAGTGAGGTCTTCGGACCGATGTCCGGCGCGGCCTTTCGGTTGCGCCGGTCTGTTGGAAAGATGACCAAACTTGATCATTTAGAGGAAGTAAAAGTCGTAACAAGGTTTCCGTAGGTGAACCTGCGGAAGGATCATTACCGGATTGTGAAGGGTGGCGAGCGCCATTGTTTCTACCCCGTGTGGGTGAAGCAGCTCGCTGCGCCCGACGCTTTCCGCCGCTGGCCCCGCTTGGACGCGGGGACGGCTATACCCGAACATGCCGGGGACTGCCTGAATTTTGAGGGGCGCCCCGTGCCAAATTTGTTGCGCCCAGTGGACGCCGGCTGCAACCTTGGACGGTTGGCTTGGCCGCGCCCGCGGGTAGAAACGGCGTAACGCACACTGGGTGGGCTTTCTGTCCGCTTTGGCGCTCTTGCGCGGAATGGGAGTAAGACGACCCGACCTGCTGCTTTGCCCAGTACGAGGGGAACGGCGAAGCGTGCGGTCGGTCAAGGAACTGACGGTCGAGAGCTAATGCCGCTGCCGCTTAGTACACACACGGAACCGTGGTGCGAGCGCTCTCCCGTCCTCCGCGGCAAACGCTGCCGAGTCTGAAAAGGCTGGCGGCTGCCGGTCGCTTCCTGCGGCGAGTATGGAGTAACGACCCGACTTTGTTGCCACCCAAGTACTAAAGGAACGGTGTGGCGCTCGGTCGGTCATGGAACTGTCGGTATGAGGGTGCGGCTGCCAAGTACGGAAGGAACCGTGGCCTAAAGTGCTCTCCCGTCCTCCGCGGCAAATGCCACCGAGTCCGAAAGGGCCGGAGGCTGCCGGTCGGCTCCTGCTCGTGACGCGCGAGGTGTCGAGATCGCGGTTTAATGCGACGACGTCTGCAGGCTATTCGCCCGCCGCCGAGGGAAAGGCGGCGTTGCTGCGAAGTACCGAAGGAAACGCGGCTTTGCTACGTCGGAAGCGTTCTGCGGTTAGCGGACTTGTGCGCTTTGGGAAGGCGCCGCACGTCGAAAGAGGAAGTACGGACAGACGAGGGACTGTAGTCCCGGTTTCGAACGCACTTGCGGCCAGGCCCTTGCTGGCTTCGTCTTCCGCCTCAAGTAGACTTGTTGTGGCGCCGGCGCAGGGAGCCGTCCCTGGCACTGGCCGAGTGGTTTTGGAGAGCTGCGCGAGTACGCGCGCCGGGCTCTTGTCTTTCGTCTCAAGTAGGCTGTTGGATCAACAGCGGTTATGCTGCGGCGATCTGCCGATGCGAAAGTGTGTGTGTGTTT
>NW_027315373.1:7500-20000 GCF_023375885.2 Dermacentor andersoni | reverse complement strand
TTTTTTTTTTTTTATTGTGAGAGACGTGAAATCGACACCACGAAATGAACGTCCCTTTGTTACCCTTTTGTTACCGCGGCTTCGAAACCGTGCGTAATACCAATTTAATTGTGTCCTGGTTGGCCGTTTGTCAGCACTTTGTGTTCTTCTAGAAAATCAACTACTAGTTTATAAATTACGTGCGCGAAATTTTCCTCCGTGTGCACCACCAAAATACTTAAAGAAGAGAGAATGCGTCCGGGGCCTTGGGATTTCGAAAATGACGTGCTCTGAAATTTTCACATCCGCCATTGGAAAGATAATTATTATCCGTCGTAAAAAAAAAAAAAAAGAAAAAAAAAAAAGAAAGAAATCACATTTGAAATTATCATTGAAAGTGGCCACGTTTTTCGGGGCATGTCTTGATGAAATAATCTCAGTTCAGTTCAGCATGATTGGATTTCATCTTTTCCAGTATTCTCAGTACTCTCGTTGTAGTACCAATTGCCGGCAGATTTTTTTTTTTAGTTGTTTAGAGTTATACATTCCTGAACGATGTTTTTCTTTTCCTCAAAGCTAGCCATAGAACCAGCGCTTTCTATAAAATCATGACAATAAGAATCCAGCATATCGGTTCATCTTCGGCGCGATTAAAGTTCGGGAACTGGCGATTTTTTATTGCCGTGATCAAGAAGGTTAACACCAGATAAGGCGTGATATTTCAGCATACCAGTCGCGATATCTAATCGAATCTAAGATTGAAATGGCGTTCTGAATTCTTTCGGTTCCAGATAGAAAGAAACAGAAAAAAAAAAAAAAAAGAAAGGATGTGATTGATTGCCATTCAAATCTGAAGACCGCGTGGAGAAAGTGTTCCGGTTTACATTCGGCAAATCAAAATGAACGGCTAAAATTAATCTATCGTCTGGTTTCATGCGCGAGATCACGTAAAAGGCAGCCATTCTTCTTAACATGGTTTCTCTCTCTTTTGCTCTCTCATTCGCGCACGGAAATTTCTTCGTACGGGAATTTTATGAAGCGAAGGCGGCTGCAGACCATTTTCTTTGTTTAGTTCATGTTCGTAGGCGCAAATTACAAACCTAACACTTGGAGCAACATTTCCACTACTCTAGAGGGGCATGAACTGTAGACAGTGCACGCTTTCTCATTTATCCAATCGCTCGCAAACACATTGCATTGCTAGTCTACAGTGGCAATACAAAGTGACGTTTCACCATGCACGTCGAAGTTCATTACCAGTACCGCGCCAGCATCGACCGGCCGGCGAAGCGACGAGCTCAGCAGCGCATGCGCAAGGCCCGACACCACCCCAACCGAGCTTCCCTGCTTATCGGAGAGAACAAGTGCGCGTGAACACGGGCGCGTCTGAGTATCTGGATTTAAAAAAAAAAAAAGAAAACAAAGAAAGCGTTTCCGAGATATTGACAAAGACAAGTGGTCGCGGTCGCTCTGAATCTTATCGTATTATAGAAAACGTGGGAAGGCGGCGCTTCCTCGAGGGTCAGAAAGTACAATCGTCGAACTAGGTGGCAAGTGGAGTACATCCTTTTTCTTGGAACGGTTTGCAATTGACTGCTTGAATGTGCCGACCACGCGTCGCGGGTCGCGTATAGAGCCAACCGTTGGCAAGCACGCGTCTAGCGTAGCAGCAGAACCGATCGCGGTTGCGATAACCCATCGTTGGCAGCGAAAAAGAAAAACACCCACACGCAGTTTGTAGCAATAACCGTACAAATCAATGTGGTTTTAAATATAGCTTCACTGGTCACCCAAGAAGGGCACCGAAACTTTCTCATGACGCACACCGCTGTAGTCCACAAAGAACAAAGCGCACAAAATAGATATGATACAGCCGCACCGCATTATTTCGTGTTTTCAGCATTTCATTACTTTCGTGTGCATGCGCGCTAGGGCCACGCAGGCCAGGAGTAAAAGGCACGAAAAGAAAAAAAAAAAAAAAAATGATACGCAATCCTAAGCTTTGACTTGACTGCTGTGGCACTCGCATTTGTGTTCTTTACCTTAGGCGAACGCAATGCGCAAACTGAACTGGAATTTCCAATAATGGAAATTCCTGTTTGGCTCATATTTGCGTTTTTCGCCCGAGCAAGCGCTTCACTGCACTACGCTTTGCCCCTTCAACGTGGCTACACTGCCCGGCAGGCGTGTTCTGCGTAGGGCCGAACCTGCAGGCAAAAAGCATGGGCGCCGCCATCTTGTTGAGAGCGGCGCCAGGGACACAATCGCGCCTAGCTCATTGAGTTTTCCCCCAAAACTGAAAAAAATTTGACTTCATTAAACGAGAAAGATGCCACGAGTGCCCCAACAAAAAGCTTTGAGGATTACCGAAGGGTAACTGAGGGCGACGCAACGGGCTCTGGAAAGAAGGATGATGGGTGTGGCGTCACGGGGGGATCGGAATAGAGCAGATTGGGGTGTGCGAGAAGAAACGCTCGTTAATGACACCAAAGTTTAAACCAGGAAAAACAAATGGGCATGCGCAGGGCATGCAATCTGGGGGGAAGATAACCGGTGGCCATTAAGGGTTACAGACTGAATTCCAAGAGGAGGGAAGCGTAGCAGGGGGTGGCAGAAAGTTAGGAGGGCAGATTAGATTAGGGACTACATGGCGACAATCGGCACCTGACCGGGGTACTTGGAGGATCATGGCAGATGCCTTTGCCCTGCAGTGGGCGTAGCCAGGATGATGATGATGATGATGTTCATGATGAAAAGGTAGCAACAGGTCTTCGTAACATACAGGTTAGAAAGATGAGGCACCTTTTAACCCTTGAATATATTTCGCCACATTTGGGCATACGACAAGTTTGTTTTCGAGGCGCTCGGTCCCACTGCTGCGAAAATGTGTACACAAAGGCTGCACAGTAGTTGCCAGAAATCGGGCACTCTATTTTTCTTTCATAGGGAATCTTTCTTCCACTTGGGCAGCGGATTTCGGCGGCAGGGCGAGCTTGCGTGGCCGCGGTGGTTTACGGATCCAAGCGATAGTGAACTCCAAAATCCAGTGTTGGCTTTGAGTGGGATTCATATTGATTGCGAACCCCACGGCTAATCCTACCCCCCATCCCCCCAAGTGGCTCTTTACAGGAGACAATCATTCAGAGACATCGGACAAATAGGAATTCTGGTTCTTTCTTTTGCTTTCATTAATTTTTCTCGAAGCCCATAACTAGAAATTTGCTGGAGCGGCTGTCCCATTTGCGACGCAACAAGTGCGACGCTACACACAGATGGAGTGGCAGTTTAATTACTCTCGTGGTCCGCGAACCGGCATCGTTGCGTGTAGTATAGGAATGGTGCGTGTCAAGTCACTGCTCGCGTTGAGCTTGTGCTCTTCATTTTGATTGAATGAAGTCTCACCTAAGTGAGCGGGGCCGATCCCGGAGGTAGTGCAATACCGGGCCGACCTGCGGCGGAGGTGAAGCAGGCTTCAAGCACTCCGCCAACTTCCAAAAATAGGTTTAATATCGTGGGTCCATATAGAACCCGTATCAGATATTAAGCTGATAAGAACAGATACTACACTTTGATCTTAGCCAAAAGGCCGAGAAGCGATGTCCTTCACTTCACTTCATTGTACTACTGCCTTGTGGGCGCCCTGCCGACATGGGTAACCTCAGCAACAGCGTGGGCAATATTATAAAATTCAGCCTGTGTACAGACTCAACGCTCCCTATCTCACGGATGAACTCGCAACGCCTCAGTCTTTCGCTGTTAACGAAACGCTGTCGCGTAGAAACGAGACCCGAGTGCAAGCTTGCTTGTAACGCGAAACCAACCAAGGCAACCTCGTAGAAAACGGAACAGGCGAGCGGAAAAAAACGCGCCAGGGGAATGCTTACTTCCGTCTGAATGCGACCGCTCAAGGTGACCTTCCTTGAGGGCTTCGTTTCAAGCCCGTGTGCAATTGTAATATACTACGCGCATTTCCTTCATTTCTTTTTATTTACCGCAAGGCCCACTGAAAATTTTGATACGGCACAGGCCGGGACGGATCGCAACGTGTCGAATCGACCGGTAGAATTAGGTAGCATGCCCCATGTACGAAGACGAGCAACATAGAAGTGAATGACAAAATAAATATAGAAAACGCTGCACACTCCTTCCCACCGGAAACATAGAGGGGAGAAAGATCGCCATCTGAAACACAGGCATTGTAAAAAAAAAAAAAAAAGTGCTACCTCATCATCTTTACCATTACCGTGTGTGTGTATGTATATATGCATGTGTGTGTGTGTGTGTGTGTGTGTGTGTTTGTGTATTTATATATATATATATATATATATACGCACACATGCTAGCATAGCTTAAACGCAGCTGGAAAGCTCAGCCTTGCACAAGAACCACCCCCTGTCGCAAACCCCTTTGAAACATTCAAATGGGAAACACGAGTACAGCGAGGTCGTTCGAACCTGGCGCCAAAACGCATTAGCGCCATCTGTGTACGGAACTAGGAAAACCTGCGGACTTTGCAATACAGAAAGAAAGGTAGATGGCGCGAGCTAACGCTCCATTGCATACTAAGAACGAGAGTTAGTGAATAATGGCAGAAACGTCTTGGGAAGAGAAAAAAAAAAAAAAAAAAACGCGCAACAGTTGTTGGCTTGTGCAAGCACTCTATGTTACAGCGATTAAAGAGCATAGCATCTTCTACAACAGCAGCTACAAAAAGAAGAAGAACGTGAGAGAGGGAGAGACACAGGCGTGTTTCTTTGGAATGCAGAGCATGCAGCACATACTATAAAGTGCCAAAGAGACGGGGAAAGCAGATGGCGCGAAGGTGTATGTCCTCAAAGCTTGAAAGCAATTTCTAAATTACAACATGTACCGAAGTCCACCTACTCTCATCAGGTTGCTCCCGCCTCCAGTTGCGTTTAAAGTGAAATTACAGTCGCCTCAAAGGCAGACAGAGAGAGAGTGAAAATAGGTACACTTGCTTCGCGCAGCTGCAGCCGTTCAAATTTTACAGCAAGAGCACTCCCGAAAGCACAAAGTCCGCTGCCGCCTGGGCGCAATGCGCTCGCTTCAGTAAATTGCCGTGCTGGCCTCGGCAACCAAGAGGTGTAGTGCGGCAGACTGCTGCATTGTAGCACACCGGAAACCGTGCAGACGTAAGCGATCGCCTCGACATCGCTGCGAGCGCTCGAAGAGACAAAGTCCGAAACCACGTGTGCCGGGGCGGTGCGAGCGCGACGCCTTTGACGCAACTTTTGCGTACAAGCCGCCGCACCGCCACGACGGAATCGCTGGCATCCCGCACGCAGCTGCATTGTGTCACGCCGGCAATCGTTGAAACACCACGCAGTCGTCGGCGTCGGCCCCGACATGGTTGCGAGCGCTGGAAGAGACAAAGTCCGAAACCGCGTGTGCCGGGGCGGCGCGAGCGCGACGCCTTTGACGCAACTTTTGCGTACAAGCCGCCGCACGGCCACGACGGAGCCGGTGTCACCCTGCAGAGGGCTGCACTATAGCACGCCGGGAACCGGCAAAGAACCGCGCAGACGTCGTCGTTGGCCGCGGCGTTGCCGCGAGCACGCGAAGAGACAAAGTCCGAAACGACGTCAGCCGGGGCGTCGAGCACGCCGCCCGCACTGTTCGCAC
This sequence comes from Dermacentor andersoni, assembly GCF_023375885.2. Taxonomy (NCBI): domain Eukaryota; kingdom Metazoa; phylum Arthropoda; class Arachnida; order Ixodida; family Ixodidae; genus Dermacentor; species Dermacentor andersoni. Next base: position 14,378 of record NW_027315373.1, on the reverse strand, counting down.
GCGTGCTCGGAAATGGCGAAGGGGCCGCGCTAGCGTGCCTTGAATCGGTGAGCGGCGGTACCGCGGCGATCGCCAGAGCTCGAATCCGCCCTGCAAAAGCCAAATATTGGCGCTCGGCTCGGCGCAGTACGCCGCCGCGTCGCACGAGTACGGCCCCATGGAGGTCTGGGCACTTATCGCTGCTACTGTAAGGGGCCGTACGGCCCCGGCCGACATTGTACCGTAGTGCGATTTTCGGCTTGCGCGTGCTCGTGGCGTAGTCCGCGCACCGTTCCGACGTCGACAATCGTGCCCACGACTACGCGAGCGCTGGAAGAGACAAAGTCCGAAACCGCGTGTGCCGGGGCGGCGCGAGCGCGACGCCTTTGACGCAACTTTTGCGTACAAGCCGCCGCACGGACACGACGGAATCGCTGGCATCCCGCACGCAGCTGCATTGTGTCACGCCGGCAATCGTTGAAACACCACGCAGTCGTCGGCGTCGGCCCCGACATGGTTGCGAGCGCTGGAAGAGACAAAGTCCGAAACCGCGTGTGCCGGGGCGGCGCGAGCGCGACGCCTTTGACGCAACTTTTGCGTACAAGCCGCCGCACGGCCACGACGGAGCCGGTGTCACCCTGCAGAGGGCTGCACTATAGCACGCCGGGAACCGGCAAAGAACCGCGCAGACGTCGTCGTTGGCCGCGGCGTTGCCGCGAGCACGCGAAGAGACAAAGTCCGAAACGACGTCAGCCGGGGCGTCGAGCACGCCGCCCGCACTGTTCGCACGCGTGCTCGGAAATGGCGAAGGGGCCGCGCTAGCGTGCCTTGAATCGGTGAGCGGCGGTACCGCGGCGATCGCCAGAGCTCGAATCCGCCCTGCAAAAGCCAAATATTGGCGCTCGGCTCGGCGCAGTACGCGGCCGCGTCGCACGAGTACGGCCCCATGGAGGTCTGGGCACTTATCGCTGCTACTGTAAGGGGCCGTACGGCCCCGGCCGACATTGTACCGTAGTGCGATTTTCGGCTTGCGCGTGCTCGTGGCGTAGTCCGCGCACCGTTCCGACGTCGACAATCGTGCCCACGACTACGCGAGCGCTGGAAGAGACAAAGTCCGAAACCGCGTGTGCCGGGGCGGCGCGAGCGCGACGCCTTTGACGCAACTTTTGCGTACAAGCCGCCGCACGGCCACGACGGAGCCGGTGTCACCCTGCAGAGGGCTGCACTATAGCACGCCGGGAACCGGCAAAGAACCGCGCAGACGTCGTCGTTGGCCGCGGCGTTGCCGCGAGCACGCGAAGAGACAAAGTCCGAAACGACGTCAGCCGGGGCGTCGAGCACGCCGCCCGCACTGTTCGCACGCGTGCTCGGAAATGGCGAAGGGGCCGCGCTAGCGTGCCTTGAATCGGTGAGCGGCGGTACCGCGGCAATCGCCAGAGCTCGAATCCGCCCTGCAAAAGCCAAATATTGGCGCTCGGCTCGGCGCAGTACGCCGCCGCGTCGCACGAGTACGGCCCCATGGAGGTCTGGGCACTTATCGCTGCTACTGTAAGGGGCCGTAGGGCCCCGGCCGACATTGTACCGTAGTGCGATTTTCGTCTTGCGCGTGCTCGTGGCGGTGTCCGCGCACCGTTCCGAAGTCGACAATCGTGCCCACGACTACGCGAGCGCTGGAAGAGACAAAGTCCGAAACCGCGTGTGCCGGGGCGGCGCGAGCGCGACGCCTTTGACGCAACTTTTGCGTACAAGCCGCCGCACGGCCACGACGGAGCCGGTGTCACCCTGCAGAGGGCTGCACTATAGCACGCCGGGAACCGGCAAAGAACCGCGCAGACGTCGTCGTTGGCCGCGGCGTTGCCGCGAGCACGCGAAGAGACAAAGTCCGAAACGACGTCAGCCGGGGCGTCGAGCACGCCGCCCGCACTGTTCGCACTCGTGCTCGGAAATGGCGAAGGGGCCGTGCTAGCGTGCCTCGAATCGATCGGCCGGGGGCCCCGTAGGGCGACAGAAAGGCAATTGTGCAGGAAACCGTACTGGCCATTAGCGAGAAATTGCCGTTCGCGCATTCGGTAGACGCGCTGCGCTTTCACGACTTCGGCATTGTGCTGCCGACGTAAGCTTTCAATCTTGCTCGCGGCGTTACGAGGCGGCACGATTTTCGCCAAACGCTCGTCGAAAGTGGCACGAGTACGGCCCCATGGAGGTCTGGGTACTTATCGCTGCTATTATATGGGGGTCCCAGAGAGCAGTCGCCCCCAAAGCGACCTGGGTGTTTGATATGCGGCGGGCTTCGTGCCCGTCAAGCGTGTCCCCGGTATCGCTCCCGTGGATCCCACAGCTGACGTCTGCAGCCTCATCCGCTTGATGCGTTAGGGGCTGGTTGTCGGACGACGCTTTTTCCACGATATCGAAGTGTGTTCCGCATCGTCCTCGGACGAATCAAATACGAAAGCGCCGAAGGCGCGGGCGTGACCCGTCGCCTAGCGGCTTTGCCGTCTCGGCTACGTTGCAAGTGTCGGTCGGTCCACCAGTGCTGCGGGCTCGAGAGAAACCGCAAGCCGCGATCGAGTCGACACAACCGGTCTATCGAGAATGTTGCGTGCTTCTTGCCGCGTGGCGATACCCGGCCCTGCGGGGAGGGCGCCGTAGCGAGCTCGAACGCCGTCGTCTCGGACTGTGCAAAGTGCTACCCTTTGCGAGAACGAAGCGTGTTGGGGCGCCTGAAGGGTGGCCTCGGCATCGCAAAAACGGCGTCCGGCCTGCTTGAAAGGCTGGACGCGCAGTTGAACGATTACCTGGTTGATCCTGCCAGTAATCATATGCTTGTCTCAAAGATTAAGCCATGCATGTCTAAGTACATGCCGAAATAAGGCGAAACCGCGAATGGCTCATTAAATCAGTTATGGTTCCTTAGATCGTTTCTTCCTACTTGGATAACTGTGGCAATTCTAGAGCTAATACATGCAGTGAGCCTGAAGCCCTTTGGGCGACGGGTGCTTTTATTAGACCAAGATCGATCGGGTTTCGGCCCGTATTGTGTGGTGACTCTGGATAACTTTGTGCTGATCGCATGGCCACGAGCCGGCGACGTTTCTTTCAAGTGTCTGCCTTATCAACTTTCGATGGTAGGTTACTTGCTTACCATGGTTGTTACGGGTAACGGAGAATCAGGGTTCGATTCCGGAGAGGGAGCCTGAGAAACGGCTACCACATCCAAGGAAGGCAGCAGGCGCGCAAATTACCCACTCCCGGCACGGGGAGGTAGTGACGAAAAATAACAATACGGGACTCTTTTGAGGCCCCGTAATTGAAATGAGTACACTCTAAATCCTTTAACGAGGATCAATTGGAGGGCAAGTCTGGTGCCAGCAGCCGCGGTAATTCCAGCTCCAATAGCGTATACTAAAGCTGCTGCGGTTAAAAAGCTCGTAGTTGGATCTCAGTTCCAGACGAGTAGTGCATCTACCCGATGCGACGGCTCGGACTGAACATCATGCCGGTCCTTTCTTGGTGCACTTCATTGTGTGCCTCGAGAAGGCCGGTGCTTTTACTTTGAAAAAATTAGAGTGCTCAACGCAGGCGAGTCGCCTGAATAAACTTGCATGGAATAATAGAACAAGACCTCGTTTCTGTTCTGTTGGTTTTTGGAATACGAGGTAATGATTAAGAGGGACAGACGGGGGCATTCGTATTGCGGCGCTAGAGGTGAAATTCTTGGACCGTCGCAAGACGAACTACTGCGAAAGCATTTGCCAAGAATGTTTTCTTTGATCAAGAACGAAAGTCAGAGGTTCGAAGGCGATCAGATACCGCCCTAGTTCTGACCATAAACGATGCCAACCAGCGATCCGCCTGAGTTACTCAAATGACTCGGCGGGCAGCTTCCGGGAAACCAAAGTGTTTGGGTTCCGGGGGAAGTATGGTTGCAAAGCTGAAACTTAAAGGAATTGACGGAAGGGCACCACCAGGAGTGGAGCCTGCGGCTTAATTTGACTCAACACGGGAAAACTTACCCGGCCCGGACACTGGGAGGATTGACAGATTGAGAGCTCTTTCTTGATTCGGTGGATGGTGGTGCATGGCCGTTCTTAGTTGGTGGAGCGATTTGTCTGGTTAATTCCGATAACGAACGAGACTCTAGCCTATTAAATAGGTGCGGGGTTCCCAGCACCTTACAACCTTCTTAGAGGGACAAGCGGCTCCTAGCCGCACGAAACAGAGCAATAACAGGTCTGTGATGCCCTTAGATGTCCGGGGCCGCACGCGCGCTACACTGAAGGAAGCAGCGTGTCTTTATCCCTGTCTGAAAGGACTGGGTAACCCGTGGAACTTCTTTCGTGATTGGGATAGGGGCTTGCAATTGTTCCCCTTGAACGAGGAATTCCCAGTAAGCGCGAGTCATAAGCTCGCGTTGATTACGTCCCTGCCCTTTGTACACACCGCCCGTCGCTACTACCGATTGAATGATTTAGTGAGGTCTTCGGACCGATGTCCGGCGCGGCCTTTCGGTTGCGCCGGTCTGTTGGAAAGATGACCAAACTTGATCATTTAGAGGAAGTAAAAGTCGTAACAAGGTTTCCGTAGGTGAACCTGCGGAAGGATCATTACCGGATTGTGAAGGGTGGCGAGCGCCATTGTTTCTACCCCGTGTGGGTGAAGCAGCTCGCTGCGCCCGACGCTTTCCGCCGCTGGCCCCGCTTGGACGCGGGGACGGCTATACCCGAACATGCCGGGGACTGCCTGAATTTTGAGGGGCGCCCCGTGCCAAATTTGTTGCGCCCAGTGGACGCCGGCTGCAACCTTGGACGGTTGGCTTGGCCGCGCCCGCGGGTAGAAACGGCGTAACGCACACTGGGTGGGCTTTCTGTCCGCTTTGGCGCTCTTGCGCGGAATGGGAGTAAGACGACCCGACCTGCTGCTTTGCCCAGTACGAGGGGAACGGCGAAGCGTGCGGTCGGTCAAGGAACTGACGGTCGAGAGCTAATGCCGCTGCCGCTTAGTACACACACGGAACCGTGGTGCGAGCGCTCTCCCGTCCTCCGCGGCAAACGCTGCCGAGTCTGAAAAGGCTGGCGGCTGCCGGTCGCTTCCTGCGGCGAGTATGGAGTAACGACCCGACTTTGTTGCCACCCAAGTACTAAAGGAACGGTGTGGCGCTCGGTCGGTCATGGAACTGTCGGTATGAGGGTGCGGCTGCCAAGTACGGAAGGAACCGTGGCCTAAAGTGCTCTCCCGTCCTCCGCGGCAAATGCCACCGAGTCCGAAAGGGCCGGAGGCTGCCGGTCGGCTCCTGCTCGTGACGCGCGAGGTGTCGAGATCGCGGTTTAATGCGACGACGTCTGCAGGCTATTCGCCCGCCGCCGAGGGAAAGGCGGCGTTGCTGCGAAGTACCGAAGGAAACGCGGCTTTGCTACGTCGGAAGCGTTCTGCGGTTAGCGGACTTGTGCGCTTTGGGAAGGCGCCGCACGTCGAAAGAGGAAGTACGGACAGACGAGGGACTGTAGTCCCGGTTTCGAACGCACTTGCGGCCAGGCCCTTGCTGGCTTCGTCTTCCGCCTCAAGTAGACTTGTTGTGGCGCCGGCGCAGGGAGCCGTCCCTGGCACTGGCCGAGTGGTTTTGGAGAGCTGCGCGAGTACGCGCGCCGGGCTCTTGTCTTTCGTCTCAAGTAGGCTGTTGGATCAACAGCGGTTATGCTGCGGCGATCTGCCGATGCGAAAGTGTGTGTGTGTTTGAGGCCCTTCTATGAACCTACTGCTGACTGAAGCGAAGCACGTCGATGGGGGTGAAGCCCTGCCCGTGGCCGTGTAGCCGTTAAAGACTCCACAGCGGCTTAGCCCTAATCATGGCTCTGTCGCTCTTTGCAATTTTTAGTGGAGCGATGTGAACGTGCACACGAGACACACGGGTCCGGTGGATGGTTGGCAGGTAAAACCGGCTTCGAGTGCGCGCAAACGGCATAAGGTGCCTCGAGGGCAAGCGAGGAAGGCGTGGGCGCAAAACACACGCGCGAGTAGCAGGAGTGGAGTGCCATTAGGCTTTCAGCTGCTGAGACGCGGCCGCCGAAAGAGCGAGACTGGAGGAGCGCACGCCGAAAGGCGCTCTTCGAAACCACACACAGGGAGACGCCACGTGCCTAAAACCCTGGTTGTACTGTACTGAATTGAACAAACTATTTTTCACGACTCTAAGCGGTGGATCACTCGGTTCTCGGGTCGATGAAGAACGCAGCCAGCTGCGAGACTTGGTGTGAATTGCAGGACACACTGAGCACTGATTCTTTGAACGCACATTGCGGCCTTGGGTCTTCCCTTGGCTTCGTCTGTCTGAGGGTCGGATCACATATCAAGAGAGACTTCGGCGCACAGGGAACGTGCGTCCGTCGACTCGTTTTGACCGCGTCGGCATCATGGACAGTACGTTGAGCGCTAAAGCCACGCGCCAGCGGCCTCACGAGAGGGAGACGGTGGCAAACCGTTGTGCCAATTCTTCGAAAAGACGGAAACGAGGCAATACTACTGCAGCGTGACGAGTGCGCGCCTCTAGTAAGACCGCCGCAGGATGGAGTCGGATACCTGCAGGGAAAGAGCGGTCCAAGCACGAGGCGCGAACGTCTGTTGCCATGTAGCGCGCACGTTTGCGAGAGAGTCGGAAGCGCACGCTTGCGTGCACGGAAAACGTGGGAATGAAACGCCGGCCGATTCCCGCGCCGTGCGCAAAGCCAGCGCGATCGCAATTTGCGCTGTTTGCCTTCGAAGTACGTCGAGCTCCAGAGCTGGTCGCTCGTTCACGTCACCGCAGCTGTGTGGGCGCCCTTCCGGGCTTCGTCGCAGGAATGGGAATCGGCAGATTCTTGCGAGGAGCGGGGAGGAGAAGGGTGGCCCCCGAAAGCGGTTCGACG
>NW_027315372.1:0-35525 GCF_023375885.2 Dermacentor andersoni | reverse complement strand
GCCTCTCTCCCTTTCCCTCGCGCTTTCCTTTGGGACCGGCGGCGGCGACAGCGGCGAAGGCACTACGAGCACGGCTCAAATCGCTCACGATCGCGACTGCGTCAGTCGCGTTTTCTCTCGTGTCGCACTCTACGCATCAGCAGCACCAGCATGTCCGGACGCGGCAAAGGCGGCAAGGCGAAGGGCAAGAGCAAGACGCGTTCCAGCCGCGCGGGTCTCCAGTTCCCCGTGGGCCGTATCCACCGTCTCCTGCGCAAGGGAAACTACGCCGAGCGCGTCGGAGCGGGCGCTCCCGTCTACCTCGCGGCCGTCCTCGAGTACCTGGCTGCCGAAGTGCTCGAGCTCGCTGGCAACGCGGCTCGTGACAACAAGAAGACCAGGATCATCCCCCGCCACCTGCAGCTCGCCATCCGCAACGACGAGGAGCTGAACAAGCTGCTCTCCGGCGTGACGATCGCGCAGGGCGGCGTCTTGCCCAACATCCAAGCTGTGCTTCTCCCAAAGAAGACCGAGAAGAAGGCGTAAGCGAGCAGCTCCCAGCCGCCGGACTACAGTCGCGCTCGTCGCACAACCCAACGGTCCTTGTCAGGACCACCGAAATGCGTGTGACGGCAGGGTTTTGCTTGGCAATCCCGTTCTCTGCGCCCGTTTCCCTCTGTTTGAATTAGCGCAACCGTGCCTGTTGAACTGACGCTGCTGCTAGCTAGCTGGCATGTCAGTGCACGAATGTAGATAGAAAGCGAGCTTCAGGGTGTCCGGGGGCGCACAGGGACGAGCCTCACTGCAAGTAGCGTACGATTCGCGTAGTGGAATGTGATAGGCGATCGGGCCCTTGAAAACAAACAAAAAATGGCCCATATCCGCAACCAGCATGCACTTATGAGCCAGGCAGGTATGCATGAGGAACGTGAACAAACGCATGCATGGCATACCAATACACAAAAGCTTGCACGCAACATCGGCCGCATTAATTTCGTCTTCGTGCGCGGCTTCTTCGCATGAATGCGCGAACCGTTTTGCAACGAACGCGCATTTTGTTTCTTTTTTTTTTTCCTCTCTCTCGTCTTGCTCGAGCGCGCGCAATACTTACCATATGCATCCGAAACGAGGCACCACCTCGCACCGGCAGCTCACCACAGACACACACACAGAGAAAAAATATTGATAATAAAAAATAACAACAAAACAGACAGACCGAGAGGGTACGGTTGGAGTACGTGGTCTCGCGTGCTCCCGTGGCCGAAGCAAACATGTAGGTGGTCCTGAGAAGGACCGTTTTGTGTTGCTTGCCTGACCGAGGCTGCGGCGCAGACAGCGGCCGAACCGAACTTAGGCGCGCTCGCCACGGATGCGCCGGGCCAGCTGGATGTCCTTCGGCATGATGGTAACGCGCTTGGCGTGGATGGCGCACAGGTTGGTGTCCTCGAAGAGACCGACCAGGTAGGCCTCGCTGGCCTCCTGAAGGGCCATCACAGCCGAACTCTGGAATCGGAGGTCGGTCTTGAAATCCTGAGCGATTTCCCTCACCAAGCGCTGGAACGGCAGCTTGCGGATGAGAAGTTCGGTCGACTTCTGGTAGCGGCGAATTTCACGAAGGGCCACGGTCCCAGGCCTGTACCGATGCGGTTTCTTAACCCCACCTGTGGCAGGTGCACTCTTGCGAGCAGCCTTGGTAGCAAGCTGCTTACGCGGAGCCTTCCCACCGGTGCTCTTACGGGCGGTTTGCTTGGTCCTGGCCATGGCGAACGGAGCGAGCGTCCGAAGTCGTCGACTGCCGGAGTGAAAATGACCCCTGCGCCGCGCGCGTCGTGCTTCGCCGCACTACTCTTCTCCTCTCCAACTCACCCGCCGATTGGCCAGCGCCAGCGCAGCCGTCTCAGGCGGTGCGGCGCACGCCGCCGCCGCCGTTCGCCAGGATGCTGGAGGAGGCACGTTTTCGCGCGGGCGCCTTGTTCGCGGCTAAGGAAAGCACATTCGCAGGCGGTTTAATTGAGTTTAAACACGACAGCATGCTGCGCTGTTCTCTTTCGTTTCAGCCAACACCACAATCTCGCTTATACCGCCGCGCGTCGTGAATTGCCAGTGCCGAGTGTGAGACCACACCACTAATCTCGACAGTGGTTAGCGCTCCACGCCCAACGCCATGGGAGCTGTTATCGCGATCTGCGCGCGACGGAGATGGGTGTGCATGTTTAGGCTACATTATTGCTTGTTCACTGCATTGCTTTGATCATGCTGCTGCTCGTTTCACGAACTACAAGTGCGCGCCACGGTGCCTTCTCGAGGGGCAACTACATCGTGGTGTGGCCGCACTCGGCAGCAAACCCTCTCGCATATGCAGACATGCCAGTACCACACTTTCCCGTCCACGCATTGAAGAACGCGAGGCCCGCATTCGCATCGCAAGATTAACGACAAACTTACGTATGGTCTACCAGCACCACTTCAGAGTTACAGAGAAAACGATGTACTTCCGCTCTAAGAGCGAATTTGGAATACAATATTGACAGGTGTTGAACGCGCGTTAGGAGACACGTTAGGAGCATCAACCAACGCTTCGCAGGCGCGACCCCAAGCACGGCTTCCGCGTGCCACGTATTCGGTACACAGTTTTCGCACTTGCAAGGTTTTGACAAACAATCATCAAACGCAACACTTTGCTCTATACAGAGCGTACATTTCGTCAGCTAGCTTTTTCGATTGCATTCCCGCACGCAACTTCGCCACAGGATCGACGGCGTTGTTGTCATGTTATAGCGAAGCTCCAGCTCGGCAGCCGCCGGCAGAAATCTATTTCCTCGCCAACTAACGCACCGAATTTGGTGCGCCTAATTGCGTGTAAAAGAAAACGTTCAAATCGCGCGCCTGCAACAGCGCAATTTTCAACTGATGCCGAGCTCTTCCTCATTTTTTTAATTATTCTCAGTGATTGTGGAAAACTGTGAAATGGAAGAGAGGAAAAAAAAAAAAAGAGCAGTTCAAGTGTGCGCTTTAAAGCTCCGTCGCGCAGCAATGGAACCGGATTTGGAAATTCTGTTAATTGCACAAGGCGATATGTATAAAGGGAACACAATTTATACGCCTCGATAAGATATACCATTCATGCGTGAGTATGACTTTTACAATACCTTCATAGACATGAGAGGCGTTTTCGATGGGATGAAAATTTTTAGACAGAACTTGCGTTAGTTGTTGTGTGCAATTCACACGATCGCGGTACCGATTTGTATTGTTGAGATATGAAACTTTGTACTTCTTAACCTGCCAGTACTCGTGCATTATGGAAGGAAAAAAAGAAACGTCACCGCACCACCACACGTTTTTCTCACATGCAACAAGCTTCGTTTACATGGCTGCATTAGTTCTCTCGTGACAACCCGTTGTTTTCTCTTGGGTGTGTTCCGATGCATTACTTGGAGTTCACCTCCGAGCTACACGCACGACCCGTATGACCTCATTGCGCACTGTGTACGCCTTGCTTCGTCCTCGGCTATTCCCTTTGCACGCACATGCCAGTGAGTTCACAGTAGCAATCCATACATAAACAAGAGAAAAGAAATAACCAAAAGTGCCGAGTTTCTTCAAAGTAAGCGGCCCGTACATTTTCTCCGGCTGCTCCTTCCCCATTTGTTTACCTGTTGAGCCATCATCTCGCTTTGCTATACGTCAAGGCCATAGGCGCACACATTTCCCGGCGGCTTCGTGGGAGAAATGTAAAATAATTGGCGCGAGCTTGGCTTTCATTAAACGCAACACGAATGCGAAATCCGTGCGATGGCGACGGCCGGCGCGTGTCAGTTTCTCTTACCTTCGCGTGCCAATACATGCGACATGAGTGAGGGAGCAGCCGGTTCAAATTCGGAATCTTTCTGTACAGCAGCTTTCACATTTACGATTTTCCAGGGATGCAGCGGCAAGAGGTAGTCTTGTGCACTTTGGCGCTTCCACGCAATGACATTACGCAACCGCCTTACAGCGCATAAATACGCGTGGCACAAACTGCCAAAAGGACAAATGTTCACACGTAGGACAGGAGGCTCCATCTGGCGGCGAAGAGTTCGACAAATACGCGATGCACCGCTCAAATCGCCAAGCGGGCGGCCGCTCGTCTCCCGCTTGGCATGCACAAATACGTTGCTCGAAAAAGTTTGTTTTCTTTAAACGCAGCGCATGTCCAGCGCCCGCTTCCTTACCGATCTAAGTATATGGCGCGAACAAGGTCGCCCAGCATCACCTACGCGCACGCATGACGAAAGAGCGAGTCGTATACAAATAACGAGAGAAAATGAGCCTGCACTGTGAAAGCATATTTCTGTCTAGGCAAGCACACTTCACCGCTCTGCTCCTGTATTTTATTTTCCTCTTGTTTTGGGCGACTCGGGGGTGCATTGGCTTGCAAGAACCACATTGACCTCGAACCAACTGCTTATCACCTATAGCGCGCGCATAAGAAATCCCCCTGTGCACGAGTATTACAGACAACAGCACCAATGAAAACAGCACGCCCCTCGGTGTCTACCGCGCGCACCCTCGTCCACTTGAATACAACGCAGTGAGCCCGGTTCTAGCGACAGCTACCTAGCTAATCTCCTCACCTTTCCATTCATTTGCGTCGCTCAAAAGAGTTACGCAATTGTGAATCGCACGGTGGTAGTCCACGGCCGCCCATCGCGCATGCAACAACCACAAGGCTAGACGAGGGACACGACGGGCGCTCAGCTCGTAGGCCAAGAGGACTGGCACATTATTGTTTCTCCGACGCAAACCAACGAAGCCGTGCGAATGCAGCTCAGAATGCAGCTCAGGCTCGCTCATTTAACGCTTGCACTGGAGAGAACAAATAACTGCTGTCTGTAGAAAACTCGCTTTCAGCTGTTACACACTGGCCCGTGCCGGGCAATATTTTCCTCGTGCTTTGCTTCGTTGCATATCCACACGAGCTATTGCTGTGAAATATGGGGCCTTACTTAACTTAAGTGTGCCCGCTGACCGCCACGCTCGGCGTATGTAACCGAGTGCTGCCGCCCGGCTCATACTCTTCTCCAAGGGAGTAGAAGAAGCGAGCCACTTCAAAGCGACAAAATGCGCATCGACGAGCTTACGATTACCTTTCTTTTAATCATCATGCCACTCTGGCTGGCTCAACAAGGGTCCAACCAAAGGCGACAACTGAGCTGCACGAACGACCGGCACGTCGCAACTAGGACACGCTGAGGGCGGGCGAAATGGCAGCAACACAACACGCAGTGGCGAGCGCAAATGCAATCGAGCAGAGCTCGCCTTGCGAGGGCGAAAAACTATGCTACCACGCCTTATGAATACACGCGGTTGCGCTCGCTCACCTGACCAAGTTCACCGCGCGTGTCTCGTACGGCCGAACGCGAGATAATGGCGTGCAAAAGAGGGTTAACGGAGCAGGAGATCGCAAATCCTGCGCATCACTGCCGAAGCACCAAGTGGGTAGCCCTGAAGAGGGCTGTTGGGTTCTTCAGAGGAGCTGATGCGCTGCTTGCAGACGACGTCGCGCACGCGCGCTGCTTAGCCTCCGAAACCGTAGAGGGTGCGGCCCTGACGCTTGAGGGCATACACAACGTCCATGGCGGTCACGGTCTTGCGCTTGGCGTGCTCAGTGTAGGTGACGGCGTCCCGAATCACGTTCTCGAGGAACACCTTGAGCACACCGCGTGTCTCCTCGTAGATCAGGCCGGAGATACGCTTGACACCGCCACGGCGAGCGAGGCGACGGATGGCAGGCTTGGTGATGCCTTGGATGTTGTCACGCAACACCTTACGATGACGCTTCGCGCCACCCTTGCCGAGCCCCTTGCCGCCCTTGCCACGTCCAGACATCTCGGCTGTTGCTGCTGCTTCGGAGCGAGTCAGGAAAGCGAATGCCGCGTCCTTGCGCCGCGACTGAGCGACGAAGCCGCGCCGCAAAAAAGAGGGCGAGGAGGATGAACGCGCGCCGATTGGCTCCCGGGCAGCGCGGCCTCTCTTCGCGAGTGAGTCGCTGGTTGCTGCACTGAGCCCTGCTTAGGCCACGCACTGAGTTCAAGACAAGTGGCCTCGCAACACAATCGCAGAGTTTACTTTTGTTTTTCTTATGTTGTCTCTTTTTGGGCATTCCACACTGCAACGTAGGCTGATGTTCAACCAGCCTCCCTTCTTATTTTGCTCAACTCGCCAAGGGAAAAACAAACGTGTCAACAATGTTATTGTGGTATGTTGCACGCACTCACTGCTCGTGTCGCGCCCCAGGAACAAGTTTATTGTGTTCTCATAATTGTGATTACTCGTTCTATTCACCGTTAGCTCGGCTACGCTTGCAAGTGCACCCTGGTCATTGCCGCAAAGCACACCGCGCGCACAACTTCAAACTCAGCCACGCCAACACGGTTCGCTTGATCACTAGTCGCAAAACAGGGCGCGCTCATGCTCCGCTCGCCTCAGGCGTTTCAAATTTCGCACGCAGGCACCGCTGACTGGTGCCCACACGACCGTCAAATTTCGTCGCGATAGCTTACGTAGCCTCGCAGATAGCGTCAGCGAAATCAGCCTAAGACGCGCGCGCGAGCCAAATTCAGCATTCTAGGGGACGGAAGAGAGCGAGGGCAGTGCTGGCGGCGCTCCGACCTCCTCCCTCTCCCATCGCGCCCAGCCCGTACGAAGGCAGCTACGCAGGACGCGCGCGCAACCGCTATGCAGTATGCGGAGAGCCGCGCGCATCTCTCCTTTTTCCACTTCAAATTACCACTACATTTGTAATAACAGCGTAAAATTTCCCTTACGCGCTGCTGCTTCGTGAACGTGCTAACGCATTTCCGCTCGCCAGCCACTGCTACAGCGATGCGGCGCTGACAGCACGCGGCTCTAAATTTCAGTCCGGAGCACTGCTCTATACGTGCGGGCGGCCGCCGAGTGGGCATTCTAGCACACGCAGCGACCGACGACATTAGTTCTAGCAGCCATAGAGGCACACCTCGGGACCCGCAAATGCGCGTCGACCGAAAATAAGAAATAAAATGTGAAAAAACGGACGAGGGCTGCCTGCTTTTAAAACTTACGCTACATCAGAATTAAGTAAATGTGCAGCAACGACCGCCTCATCAGCCTAGGTGTGCGAAACACGCGCCGTGGCAATTAGTGCAGGCGAACGTGGCCGCTCGCGCGGAGTCGGCTCACGCGCCCTATACTCGCTTTGTTTGTGTTGTTGTGCTGAGCGCCTGGCGTTCTGTGCGTTTCTGCTACGAAACTTTTAGCACACGCGCTGTCGCAATGAGAACGCGTTGTCCGACAGCGCGCGTCGGGTTTTTTTTTCTAAACGAGGAAGCGTCGAACAGAGGGAACGGACGGAATCGTCGAGATTCTCACTACATCCCAATGCCAATGCAGACACTTTGGGTGGCTCTGAGAAGAGCCGTTGGGTGTGGGCTGGGCGGACGAGCGCTCGGTCGCCTACTTGGAGCTGGTGTACTTGGTGACGGCTTTGGTGCCCTCGGACACGGCGTGTTTGGCCAGCTCGCCGGGCAACAGCAGACGCACGGCAGTCTGGATCTCCCGGCTCGTGATGGTCGAGCGCTTGTTGTAGTGAGCCAGACGGGACGACTCCGCGGCGATACGCTCGAAGATGTCGTTCACGAAGCTGTTCATGATAGACATGGCCTTGCTGGAGACTCCAGTGTCCGGGTGCACCTGCTTCAGCACCTTGTAGATATAGATGGAGAAGCTCTCCTTCCTGCGGCGCTTCTTCTTCTTCTTGTCGGTGGCGCGCACGTTCTTCTGCGCCTTGCCGGCCTTCTTCACGGCCTTACCGCTGGGCTGGGGAGGCATCGCACCGTTGTGAGTAGCCGAGCAAACGAGATCGAAATACGCGCGACCGGTCGCGCGCGCCCCGTTTTTATCGCGGGAGGGTGGTGTTCACGCGACCTCGCATATCCGCGCGCGCCATTGGTCCGCGCGGCCTCTCTCCCTTTCCCTCGCGCTTTCCTTTGGGACCGGCGGCGGCGACAGCGGCGAAGGCACTACGAGCACGGCTCAAATCGCTCACAGATCGCGACTGCGTCAGTCGTGCGTTTCTCTGTCTCACTCTACGCATCAGCAGCACCAGCATGTCCGGACGCGGCAAAGGCGGCAAGGCGAAGGGCAAGAGCAAGACGCGTTCCAGCCGCGCGGGTCTCCAGTTCCCCGTGGGCCGTATCCACCGTCTCCTGCGCAAGGGAAACTACGCCGAGCGCGTCGGAGCGGGCGCTCCCGTCTACCTCGCGGCCGTCCTCGAGTACCTGGCTGCCGAAGTGCTCGAGCTCGCTGGCAACGCGGCTCGTGACAACAAGAAGACCAGGATCATCCCCCGCCACCTGCAGCTCGCCATCCGCAACGACGAGGAGCTGAACAAGCTGCTCTCCGGCGTGACGATCGCGCAGGGCGGCGTCTTGCCCAACATCCAAGCTGTGCTTCTCCCAAAGAAGACCGAGAAGAAGGCGTAAGCGAGCAGCTCCCAGCCGCCGGACTACAGTCGCGCTCGTCGCACAACCCAACGGTCCTTGTCAGGACCACCGAAATGCGTGTGACGGCAGGGTTTTGCTTGGCAATCCCGTTCTCTGCGCCCGTTTCCCTCTGTTTGAATTAGCGCAACCGTGCCTGTTGAACTGACGCTGCTGCTAGCTAGCTGGCATGTCAGTGCACGAATGTAGATAGAAAGCGAGCTTCAGGGTGTCCGGGGGCGCACAGGGACGAGCCTCACTGCAAGTAGCGTACGATTCGCGTAGTGGAATGTGATAGGCGATCGGGCCCTTGAAAACAAACAAAAAATGGCCCATATCCGCAACCAGCATGCACTTATGAGCCAGGCAGGTATGCATGAGGAACGTGAACAAACGCATGCATGGCATACCAATACACAAAAGCTTGCACGCAACATCGGCCGCATTAATTTCGTCTTCGTGCGCGGCTTCTTCGCATGAATGCGCGAACCGTTTTGCAACGAACGCGCATTTTGTTTCTTTTTTTTTTTCCTCTCTCTCGTCTTGCTCGAGCGCGCGCAATACTTACCATATGCATCCGAAACGAGGCACCACCTCGCACCGGCAGCTCACCACAGACACACACACAGAGAAAAAATATTGATAATAAAAAATAACAACAAAACAGACAGACCGAGAGGGTACGGTTGGAGTACGTGGTCTCGCGTGCTCCCGTGGCCGAAGCAAACATGTAGGTGGTCCTGAGAAGGACCGTTTTGTGTTGCTTGCCTGACCGAGGCTGCGGCGCAGACAGCGGCCGAACCGAACTTAGGCGCGCTCGCCACGGATGCGCCGGGCCAGCTGGATGTCCTTCGGCATGATGGTAACGCGCTTGGCGTGGATGGCGCACAGGTTGGTGTCCTCGAAGAGACCGACCAGGTAGGCCTCGCTGGCCTCCTGAAGGGCCATCACAGCCGAACTCTGGAATCGGAGGTCGGTCTTGAAATCCTGAGCGATTTCCCTCACCAAGCGCTGGAACGGCAGCTTGCGGATGAGAAGTTCGGTCGACTTCTGGTAGCGGCGAATTTCACGAAGGGCCACGGTCCCAGGCCTGTACCGATGCGGTTTCTTAACCCCACCTGTGGCAGGTGCACTCTTGCGAGCAGCCTTGGTAGCAAGCTGCTTACGCGGAGCCTTCCCACCGGTGCTCTTACGGGCGGTTTGCTTGGTCCTGGCCATGGCGAACGGAGCGAGCGTCCGAAGTCGTCGACTGCCGGAGTGAAAATGACCCCTGCGCCGCGCGCGTCGTGCTTCGCCGCACTACTCTTCTCCTCTCCAACTCACCCGCCGATTGGCCAGCGCCAGCGCAGCCGTCTCAGGCGGTGCGGCGCACGCCGCCGCCGCCGTTCGCCAGGATGCTGGAGGAGGCACGTTTTCGCGCGGGCGCCTTGTTCGCGGCTAAGGAAAGCACATTCGCAGGCGGTTTAATTGAGTTTAAACACGACAGCATGCTGCGCTGTTCTCTTTCGTTTCAGCCAACACCACAATCTCGCTTATACCGCCGCGCGTCGTGAATTGCCAGTGCCGAGTGTGAGACCACACCACTAATCTCGACAGTGGTTAGCGCTCCACGCCCAACGCCATGGGAGCTGTTATCGCGATCTGCGCGCGACGGAGATGGGTGTGCATGTTTAGGCTACATTATTGCTTGTTCACTGCATTGCTTTGATCATGCTGCTGCTCGTTTCACGAACTACAAGTGCGCGCCACGGTGCCTTCTCGAGGGGCAACTACATCGTGGTGTGGCCGCACTCGGCAGCAAACCCTCTCGCATATGCAGACATGCCAGTACCACACTTTCCCGTCCACGCATTGAAGAACGCGAGGCCCGCATTCGCATCGCAAGATTAACGACAAACTTACGTATGGTCTACCAGCACCACTTCAGAGTTACAGAGAAAACGATGTACTTCCGCTCTAAGAGCGAATTTGGAATACAATATTGACAGGTGTTGAACGCGCGTTAGGAGACACGTTAGGAGCATCAACCAACGCTTCGCAGGCGCGACCCCAAGCACGGCTTCCGCGTGCCACGTATTCGGTACACAGTTTTCGCACTTGCAAGGTTTTGACAAACAATCATCAAACGCAACACTTTGCTCTATACAGAGCGTACATTTCGTCAGCTAGCTTTTTCGATTGCATTCCCGCACGCAACTTCGCCACAGGATCGACGGCGTTGTTGTCATGTTATAGCGAAGCTCCAGCTCGGCAGCCGCCGGCAGAAATCTATTTCCTCGCCAACTAACGCACCGAATTTGGTGCGCCTAATTGCGTGTAAAAGAAAACGTTCAAATCGCGCGCCTGCAACAGCGCAATTTTCAACTGATGCCGAGCTCTTCCTCATTTTTTTAATTATTCTCAGTGATTGTGGAAAACTGTGAAATGGAAGAGAGGAAAAAAAAAAAAAAGAGCAGTTCAAGTGTGCGCTTTAAAGCTCCGTCGCGCAGCAATGGAACCGGATTTGGAAATTCTGTTAATTGCACAAGGCGATATGTATAAAGGGAACACAATTTATACGCCTCGATAAGATATACCATTCATGCGTGAGTATGACTTTTACAATACCTTCATAGACATGAGAGGCGTTTTCGATGGGATGAAAATTTTTAGACAGAACTTGCGTTAGTTGTTGTGTGCAATTCACACGATCGCGGTACCGATTTGTATTGTTGAGATATGAAACTTTGTACTTCTTAACCTGCCAGTACTCGTGCATTATGGAAGGAAAAAAAGAAACGTCACCGCACCACCACACGTTTTTCTCACATGCAACAAGCTTCGTTTACATGGCTGCATTAGTTCTCTCGTGACAACCCGTTGTTTTCTCTTGGGTGTGTTCCGATGCATTACTTGGAGTTCACCTCCGAGCTACACGCACGACCCGTATGACCTCATTGCGCACTGTGTACGCCTTGCTTCGTCCTCGGCTATTCCCTTTGCACGCACATGCCAGTGAGTTCACAGTAGCAATCCATACATAAACAAGAGAAAAGAAATAACCAAAAGTGCCGAGTTTCTTCAAAGTAAGCGGCCCGTACATTTTCTCCGGCTGCTCCTTCCCCATTTGTTTACCTGTTGAGCCATCATCTCGCTTTGCTATACGTCAAGGCCATAGGCGCACACATTTCCCGGCGGCTTCGTGGGAGAAATGTAAAATAATTGGCGCGAGCTTGGCTTTCATTAAACGCAACACGAATGCGAAATCCGTGCGATGGCGACGGCCGGCGCGTGTCAGTTTCTCTTACCTTCGCGTGCCAATACATGCGACATGAGTGAGGGAGCAGCCGGTTCAAATTCGGAATCTTTCTGTACAGCAGCTTTCACATTTACGATTTTCCAGGGATGCAGCGGCAAGAGGTAGTCTTGTGCACTTTGGCGCTTCCACGCAATGACATTACGCAACCGCCTTACAGCGCATAAATACGCGTGGCACAAACTGCCAAAAGGACAAATGTTCACACGTAGGACAGGAGGCTCCATCTGGCGGCGAAGAGTTCGACAAATACGCGATGCACCGCTCAAATCGCCAAGCGGGCGGCCGCTCGTCTCCCGCTTGGCATGCACAAATACGTTGCTCGAAAAAGTTTGTTTTCTTTAAACGCAGCGCATGTCCAGCGCCCGCTTCCTTACCGATCTAAGTATATGGCGCGAACAAGGTCGCCCAGCATCACCTACGCGCACGCATGACGAAAGAGCGAGTCGTATACAAATAACGAGAGAAAATGAGCCTGCACTGTGAAAGCATATTTCTGTCTAGGCAAGCACACTTCACCGCTCTGCTCCTGTATTTTATTTTCCTCTTGTTTTGGGCGACTCGGGGGTGCATTGGCTTGCAAGAACCACATTGACCTCGAACCAACTGCTTATCACCTATAGCGCGCGCATAAGAAATCCCCCTGTGCACGAGTATTACAGACAACAGCACCAATGAAAACAGCACGCCCCTCGGTGTCTACCGCGCGCACCCTCGTCCACTTGAATACAACGCAGTGAGCCCGGTTCTAGCGACAGCTACCTAGCTAATCTCCTCACCTTTCCATTCATTTGCGTCGCTCAAAAGAGTTACGCAATTGTGAATCGCACGGTGGTAGTCCACGGCCGCCCATCGCGCATGCAACAACCACAAGGCTAGACGAGGGACACGACGGGCGCTCAGCTCGTAGGCCAAGAGGACTGGCACATTATTGTTTCTCCGACGCAAACCAACGAAGCCGTGCGAATGCAGCTCAGAATGCAGCTCAGGCTCGCTCATTTAACGCTTGCACTGGAGAGAACAAATAACTGCTGTCTGTAGAAAACTCGCTTTCAGCTGTTACACACTGGCCCGTGCCGGGCAATATTTTCCTCGTGCTTTGCTTCGTTGCATATCCACACGAGCTATTGCTGTGAAATATGGGGCCTTACTTAACTTAAGTGTGCCCGCTGACCGCCACGCTCGGCGTATGTAACCGAGTGCTGCCGCCCGGCTCATACTCTTCTCCAAGGGAGTAGAAGAAGCGAGCCACTTCAAAGCGACAAAATGCGCATCGACGAGCTTACGATTACCTTTCTTTTAATCATCATGCCACTCTGGCTGGCTCAACAAGGGTCCAACCAAAGGCGACAACTGAGCTGCACGAACGACCGGCACGTCGCAACTAGGACACGCTGAGGGCGGGCGAAATGGCAGCAACACAACACGCAGTGGCGAGCGCAAATGCAATCGAGCAGAGCTCGCCTTGCGAGGGCGAAAAACTATGCTACCACGCCTTATGAATACACGCGGTTGCGCTCGCTCACCTGACCAAGTTCACCGCGCGTGTCTCGTACGGCCGAACGCGAGATAATGGCGTGCAAAAGAGGGTTAACGGAGCAGGAGATCGCAAATCCTGCGCATCACTGCCGAAGCACCAAGTGGGTAGCCCTGAAGAGGGCTGTTGGGTTCTTCAGAGGAGCTGATGCGCTGCTTGCAGACGACGTCGCGCACGCGCGCTGCTTAGCCTCCGAAACCGTAGAGGGTGCGGCCCTGACGCTTGAGGGCATACACAACGTCCATGGCGGTCACGGTCTTGCGCTTGGCGTGCTCAGTGTAGGTGACGGCGTCCCGAATCACGTTCTCGAGGAACACCTTGAGCACACCGCGTGTCTCCTCGTAGATCAGGCCGGAGATACGCTTGACACCGCCACGGCGAGCGAGGCGACGGATGGCAGGCTTGGTGATGCCTTGGATGTTGTCACGCAACACCTTACGATGACGCTTCGCGCCACCCTTGCCGAGCCCCTTGCCGCCCTTGCCACGTCCAGACATCTCGGCTGTTGCTGCTGCTTCGGAGCGAGTCAGGAAAGCGAATGCCGCGTCCTTGCGCCGCGACTGAGCGACGAAGCCGCGCCGCAAAAAAGAGGGCGAGGAGGATGAACGCGCGCCGATTGGCTCCCGGGCAGCGCGGCCTCTCTTCGCGAGTGAGTCGCTGGTTGCTGCACTGAGCCCTGCTTAGGCCACGCACTGAGTTCAAGACAAGTGGCCTCGCAACACAATCGCAGAGTTTACTTTTGTTTTTCTTATGTTGTCTCTTTTTGGGCATTCCACACTGCAACGTAGGCTGATGTTCAACCAGCCTCCCTTCTTATTTTGCTCAACTCGCCAAGGGAAAAACAAACGTGTCAACAATGTTATTGTGGTATGTTGCACGCACTCACTGCTCGTGTCGCGCCCCAGGAACAAGTTTATTGTGTTCTCATAATTGTGATTACTCGTTCTATTCACCGTTAGCTCGGCTACGCTTGCAAGTGCACCCTGGTCATTGCCGCAAAGCACACCGCGCGCACAACTTCAAACTCAGCCACGCCAACACGGTTCGCTTGATCACTAGTCGCAAAACAGGGCGCGCTCATGCTCCGCTCGCCTCAGGCGTTTCAAATTTCGCACGCAGGCACCGCTGACTGGTGCCCACACGACCGTCAAATTTCGTCGCGATAGCTTACGTAGCCTCGCAGATAGCGTCAGCGAAATCAGCCTAAGACGCGCGCGCGAGCCAAATTCAGCATTCTAGGGGACGGAAGAGAGCGAGGGCAGTGCTGGCGGCGCTCCGACCTCCTCCCTCTCCCATCGCGCCCAGCCCGTACGAAGGCAGCTACGCAGGACGCGCGCGCAACCGCTATGCAGTATGCGGAGAGCCGCGCGCATCTCTCCTTTTTCCACTTCAAATTACCACTACATTTGTAATAACAGCGTAAAATTTCCCTTACGCGCTGCTGCTTCGTGAACGTGCTAACGCATTTCCGCTCGCCAGCCACTGCTACAGCGATGCGGCGCTGACAGCACGCGGCTCTAAATTTCAGTCCGGAGCACTGCTCTATACGTGCGGGCGGCCGCCGAGTGGGCATTCTAGCACACGCAGCGACCGACGACATTAGTTCTAGCAGCCATAGAGGCACACCTCGGGACCCGCAAATGCGCGTCGACCGAAAATAAGAAATAAAATGTGAAAAAACGGACGAGGGCTGCCTGCTTTTAAAACTTACGCTACATCAGAATTAAGTAAATGTGCAGCAACGACCGCCTCATCAGCCTAGGTGTGCGAAACACGCGCCGTGGCAATTAGTGCAGGCGAACGTGGCCGCTCGCGCGGAGTCGGCTCACGCGCCCTATACTCGCTTTGTTTGTGTTGTTGTGCTGAGCGCCTGGCGTTCTGTGCGTTTCTGCTACGAAACTTTTAGCACACGCGCTGTCGCAATGAGAACGCGTTGTCCGACAGCGCGCGTCGGGTTTTTTTTTCTAAACGAGGAAGCGTCGAACAGAGGGAACGGACGGAATCGTCGAGATTCTCACTACATCCCAATGCCAATGCAGACACTTTGGGTGGCTCTGAGAAGAGCCGTTGGGTGTGGGCTGGGCGGACGAGCGCTCGGTCGCCTACTTGGAGCTGGTGTACTTGGTGACGGCTTTGGTGCCCTCGGACACGGCGTGTTTGGCCAGCTCGCCGGGCAACAGCAGACGCACGGCAGTCTGGATCTCCCGGCTCGTGATGGTCGAGCGCTTGTTGTAGTGAGCCAGACGGGACGACTCCGCGGCGATACGCTCGAAGATGTCGTTCACGAAGCTGTTCATGATAGACATGGCCTTGCTGGAGACTCCAGTGTCCGGGTGCACCTGCTTCAGCACCTTGTAGATATAGATGGAGAAGCTCTCCTTCCTGCGGCGCTTCTTCTTCTTCTTGTCGGTGGCGCGCACGTTCTTCTGCGCCTTGCCGGCCTTCTTCACGGCCTTACCGCTGGGCTGGGGAGGCATCGCACCGTTGTGAGTAGCCGAGCAAACGAGATCGGAATACGCGCGACCGGTCGCGCGCGCCCCGTTTTTATCGCGGGAGGGTGGTGTTCACGCGACCTCGCATATCCGCGCGCGCCATTGGTCCGCGCGGCCTCTCTCCCTTTCCCTCGCGCTTTCCTTTGGGACCGGCGGCGGCGACAGCGGCGAAGGCACTACGAGCACGGCTCAAATCGCTCACAGATCGCGACTGCGTCAGTCGTGCGTTTCTCTGTCTCACTCTACGCATCAGCAGCACCAGCATGTCCGGACGCGGCAAAGGCGGCAAGGCGAAGGGCAAGAGCAAGACGCGTTCCAGCCGCGCGGGTCTCCAGTTCCCCGTGGGCCGTATCCACCGTCTCCTGCGTAAGGGAAACTACGCCGAGCGCGTCGGAGCGGGCGCTCCCGTCTACCTCGCGGCCGTCCTCGAGTACCTGGCTGCCGAAGTGCTCGAGCTCGCTGGCAACGCGGCTCGTGACAACAAGAAGACCAGGATCATCCCCCGCCACCTGCAGCTCGCCATCCGCAACGACGAGGAGCTGAACAAGCTGCTCTCCGGCGTGACGATCGCGCAGGGCGGCGTCTTGCCCAACATCCAAGCTGTGCTTCTCCCAAAGAAGACCGAGAAGAAGGCGTAAGCGAGCAGCTCCCAGCCGCCGGACTACAGTCGCGCTCGTCGCACAACCCAACGGTCCTTGTCAGGACCACCGAAATGCGTGTGACGGCAGGGTTTTGCTTGGCAATCCCGTTCTCTGCGCCCGTTTCCCTCTGTTTGAATTAGCGCAACCGTGCCTGTTGAACTGACGCTGCTGCTAGCTAGCTGGCATGTCAGTGCACGAATGTAGATAGAAAGCGAGCTTCAGGGTGTCCGGGGGCGCACAGGGACGAGCCTCACTGCAAGTAGCGTACGATTCGCGTAGTGGAATGTGATAGGCGATCGGGCCCTTGAAAACAAACAAAAAATGGCCCATATCCGCAACCAGCATGCACTTATGAGCCAGGCAGGTATGCATGAGGAACGTGAACAAACGCATGCATGGCATACCAATACACAAAAGCTTGCACGCAACATCGGCCGCATTAATTTCGTCTTCGTGCGCGGCTTCTTCGCATGAATGCGCGAACCGTTTTGCAACGAACGCGCATTTTGTTTCTTTTTTTTTTTCCTCTCTCTCGTCTTGCTCGAGCGCGCGCAATACTTACCATATGCATCCGAAACGAGGCACCACCTCGCACCGGCAGCTCACCACAGACACACACACAGAGAAAAAATATTGATAATAAAAAATAACAACAAAACAGACAGACCGAGAGGGTACGGTTGGAGTACGTGGTCTCGCGTGCTCCCGTGGCCGAAGCAAACATGTAGGTGGTCCTGAGAAGGACCGTTTTGTGTTGCTTGCCTGACCGAGGCTGCGGCGCAGACAGCGGCCGAACCGAACTTAGGCGCGCTCGCCACGGATGCGCCGGGCCAGCTGGATGTCCTTCGGCATGATGGTAACGCGCTTGGCGTGGATGGCGCACAGGTTGGTGTCCTCGAAGAGACCGACCAGGTAGGCCTCGCTGGCCTCCTGAAGGGCCATCACAGCCGAACTCTGGAATCGGAGGTCGGTCTTGAAATCCTGAGCGATTTCCCTCACCAAGCGCTGGAACGGCAGCTTGCGGATGAGAAGTTCGGTCGACTTCTGGTAGCGGCGAATTTCACGAAGGGCCACGGTCCCAGGCCTGTACCGATGCGGTTTCTTAACCCCACCTGTGGCAGGTGCACTCTTGCGAGCAGCCTTGGTAGCAAGCTGCTTACGCGGAGCCTTCCCACCGGTGCTCTTACGGGCGGTTTGCTTGGTCCTGGCCATGGCGAACGGAGCGAGCGTCCGAAGTCGTCGACTGCCGGAGTGAAAATGACCCCTGCGCCGCGCGCGTCGTGCTTCGCCGCACTACTCTTCTCCTCTCCAACTCACCCGCCGATTGGCCAGCGCCAGCGCAGCCGTCTCGGGCGGTGCGGCGCACGCCGCCGCCGCCGTTCGCCAGGATGCTGGAGGAGGCACGTTTTCGCGCGGGCGCCTTGTTCGCGGCTAAGGAAAGCACATTCGCAGGCGGTTTAATTGAGTTTAAACACGACAGCATGCTGCGCTGTTCTCTTTCGTTTCAGCCAACACCACAATCTCGCTTATACCGCCGCGCGTCGTGAATTGCCAGTGCCGAGTGTGAGACCACACCACTAATCTCGACAGTGGTTAGCGCTCCACGCCCAACGCCATGGGAGCTGTTATCGCGATCTGCGCGCGACGGAGATGGGTGTGCATGTTTAGGCTACATTATTGCTTGTTCACTGCATTGCTTTGATCATGCTGCTGCTCGTTTCACGAACTACAAGTGCGCGCCACGGTGCCTTCTCGAGGGGCAACTACATCGTGGTGTGGCCGCACTCGGCAGCAAACCCTCTCGCATATGCAGACATGCCAGTACCACACTTTCCCGTCCACGCATTGAAGAACGCGAGGCCCGCATTCGCATCGCAAGATTAACGACAAACTTACGTATGGTCTACCAGCACCACTTCAGAGTTACAGAGAAAACGATGTACTTCCGCTCTAAGAGCGAATTTGGAATACAATATTGACAGGTGTTGAACGCGCGTTAGGAGACACGTTAGGAGCATCAACCAACGCTTCGCAGGCGCGACCCCAAGCACGGCTTCCGCGTGCCACGTATTCGGTACACAGTTTTCGCACTTGCAAGGTTTTGACAAACAATCATCAAACGCAACACTTTGCTCTATACAGAGCGTACATTTCGTCAGCTAGCTTTTTCGATTGCATTCCCGCACGCAACTTCGCCACAGGATCGACGGCGTTGTTGTCATGTTATAGCGAAGCTCCAGCTCGGCAGCCGCCGGCAGAAATCTATTTCCTCGCCAACTAACGCACCGAATTTGGTGCGCCTAATTGCGTGTAAAAGAAAACGTTCAAATCGCGCGCCTGCAACAGCGCAATTTTCAACTGATGCCGAGCTCTTCCTCATTTTTTTAATTATTCTCAGTGATTGTGGAAAACTGTGAAATGGAAGAGAGGAAAAAAAAAAAAAAAGAGCAGTTCAAGTGTGCGCTTTAAAGCTCCGTCGCGCAGCAATGGAACCGGATTTGGAAATTCTGTTAATTGCACAAGGCGATATGTATAAAGGGAACACAATTTATACGCCTCGATAAGATATACCATTCATGCGTGAGTATGACTTTTACAATACCTTCATAGACATGAGAGGCGTTTTCGATGGGATGAAAATTTTTAGACAGAACTTGCGTTAGTTGTTGTGTGCAATTCACACGATCGCGGTACCGATTTGTATTGTTGAGATATGAAACTTTGTACTTCTTAACCTGCCAGTACTCGTGCATTATGGAAGGAAAAAAAGAAACGTCACCGCACCACCACACGTTTTTCTCACATGCAACAAGCTTCGTTTACATGGCTGCATTAGTTCTCTCGTGACAACCCGTTGTTTTCTCTTGGGTGTGTTCCGATGCATTACTTGGAGTTCACCTCCGAGCTACACGCACGACCCGTATGACCTCATTGCGCACTGTGTACGCCTTGCTTCGTCCTCGGCTATTCCCTTTGCACGCACATGCCAGTGAGTTCACAGTAGCAATCCATACATAAACAAGAGAAAAGAAATAACCAAAAGTGCCGAGTTTCTTCAAAGTAAGCGGCCCGTACATTTTCTCCGGCTGCTCCTTCCCCATTTGTTTACCTGTTGAGCCATCATCTCGCTTTGCTATACGTCAAGGCCATAGGCGCACACATTTCCCGGCGGCTTCGTGGGAGAAATGTAAAATAATTGGCGCGAGCTTGGCTTTCATTAAACGCAACACGAATGCGAAATCCGTGCGATGGCGACGGCCGGCGCGTGTCAGTTTCTCTTACCTTCGCGTGCCAATACATGCGACATGAGTGAGGGAGCAGCCGGTTCAAATTCGGAATCTTTCTGTACAGCAGCTTTCACATTTACGATTTTCCAGGGATGCAGCGGCAAGAGGTAGTCTTGTGCACTTTGGCGCTTCCACGCAATGACATTACGCAACCGCCTTACAGCGCATAAATACGCGTGGCACAAACTGCCAAAAGGACAAATGTTCACACGTAGGACAGGAGGCTCCATCTGGCGGCGAAGAGTTCGACAAATACGCGATGCACCGCTCAAATCGCCAAGCGGGCGGCCGCTCGTCTCCCGCTTGGCATGCACAAATACGTTGCTCGAAAAAGTTTGTTTTCTTTAAACGCAGCGCATGTCCAGCGCCCGCTTCCTTACCGATCTAAGTATATGGCGCGAACAAGGTCGCCCAGCATCACCTACGCGCACGCATGACGAAAGAGCGAGTCGTATACAAATAACGAGAGAAAATGAGCCTGCACTGTGAAAGCATATTTCTGTCTAGGCAAGCACACTTCACCGCTCTGCTCCTGTATTTTATTTTCCTCTTGTTTTGGGCGACTCGGGGGTGCATTGGCTTGCAAGAACCACATTGACCTCGAACCAACTGCTTATCACCTATAGCGCGCGCATAAGAAATCCCCCTGTGCACGAGTATTACAGACAACAGCACCAATGAAAACAGCACGCCCCTCGGTGTCTACCGCGCGCACCCTCGTCCACTTGAATACAACGCAGTGAGCCCGGTTCTAGCGACAGCTACCTAGCTAATCTCCTCACCTTTCCATTCATTTGCGTCGCTCAAAAGAGTTACGCAATTGTGAATCGCACGGTGGTAGTCCACGGCCGCCCATCGCGCATGCAACAACCACAAGGCTAGACGAGGGACACGACGGGCGCTCAGCTCGTAGGCCAAGAGGACTGGCACATTATTGTTTCTCCGACGCAAACCAACGAAGCCGTGCGAATGCAGCTCAGAATGCAGCTCAGGCTCGCTCATTTAACGCTTGCACTGGAGAGAACAAATAACTGCTGTCTGTAGAAAACTCGCTTTCAGCTGTTACACACTGGCCCGTGCCGGGCAATATTTTCCTCGTGCTTTGCTTCGTTGCATATCCACACGAGCTATTGCTGTGAAATATGGGGCCTTACTTAACTTAAGTGTGCCCGCTGACCGCCACGCTCGGCGTATGTAACCGAGTGCTGCCGCCCGGCTCATACTCTTCTCCAAGGGAGTAGAAGAAGCGAGCCACTTCAAAGCGACAAAATGCGCATCGACGAGCTTACGATTACCTTTCTTTTAATCATCATGCCACTCTGGCTGGCTCAACAAGGGTCCAACCAAAGGCGACAACTGAGCTGCACGAACGACCGGCACGTCGCAACTAGGACACGCTGAGGGCGGGCGAAATGGCAGCAACACAACACGCAGTGGCGAGCGCAAATGCAATCGAGCAGAGCTCGCCTTGCGAGGGCGAAAAACTATGCTACCACGCCTTATGAATACACGCGGTTGCGCTCGCTCACCTGACCAAGTTCACCGCGCGTGTCTCGTACGGCCGAACGCGAGATAATGGCGTGCAAAAGAGGGTTAACGGAGCAGGAGATCGCAAATCCTGCGCATCACTGCCGAAGCACCAAGTGGGTAGCCCTGAAGAGGGCTGTTGGGTTCTTCAGAGGAGCTGATGCGCTGCTTGCAGACGACGTCGCGCACGCGCGCTGCTTAGCCTCCGAAACCGTAGAGGGTGCGGCCCTGACGCTTGAGGGCATACACAACGTCCATGGCGGTCACGGTCTTGCGCTTGGCGTGCTCAGTGTAGGTGACGGCGTCCCGAATCACGTTCTCGAGGAACACCTTGAGCACACCGCGTGTCTCCTCGTAGATCAGGCCGGAGATACGCTTGACACCGCCACGGCGAGCGAGGCGACGGATGGCAGGCTTGGTGATGCCTTGGATGTTGTCACGCAACACCTTACGATGACGCTTCGCGCCACCCTTGCCGAGCCCCTTGCCGCCCTTGCCACGTCCAGACATCTCGGCTGTTGCTGCTGCTTCGGAGCGAGTCAGGAAAGCGAATGCCGCGTCCTTGCGCCGCGACTGAGCGACGAAGCCGCGCCGCAAAAAAGAGGGCGAGGAGGATGAACGCGCGCCGATTGGCTCCCGGGCAGCGCGGCCTCTCTTCGCGAGTGAGTCGCTGGTTGCTGCACTGAGCCCTGCTTAGGCCACGCACTGAGTTCAAGACAAGTGGCCTCGCAACACAATCGCAGAGTTTACTTTTGTTTTTCTTATGTTGTCTCTTTTTGGGCATTCCACACTGCAACGTAGGCTGATGTTCAACCAGCCTCCCTTCTTATTTTGCTCAACTCGCCAAGGGAAAAACAAACGTGTCAACAATGTTATTGTGGTATGTTGCACGCACTCACTGCTCGTGTCGCGCCCCAGGAACAAGTTTATTGTGTTCTCATAATTGTGATTACTCGTTCTATTCACCGTTAGCTCGGCTACGCTTGCAAGTGCACCCTGGTCATTGCCGCAAAGCACACCGCGCGCACAACTTCAAACTCAGCCACGCCAACACGGTTCGCTTGATCACTAGTCGCAAAACAGGGCGCGCTCATGCTCCGCTCGCCTCAGGCGTTTCAAATTTCGCACGCAGGCACCGCTGACTGGTGCCCACACGACCGTCAAATTTCGTCGCGATAGCTTACGTAGCCTCGCAGATAGCGTCAGCGAAATCAGCCTAAGACGCGCGCGCGAGCCAAATTCAGCATTCTAGGGGACGGAAGAGAGCGAGGGCAGTGCTGGCGGCGCTCCGACCTCCTCCCTCTCCCATCGCGCCCAGCCCGTACGAAGGCAGCTACGCAGGACGCGCGCGCAACCGCTATGCAGTATGCGGAGAGCCGCGCGCATCTCTCCTTTTTCCACTTCAAATTACCACTACATTTGTAATAACAGCGTAAAATTTCCCTTACGCGCTGCTGCTTCGTGAACGTGCTAACGCATTTCCGCTCGCCAGCCACTGCTACAGCGATGCGGCGCTGACAGCACGCGGCTCTAAATTTCAGTCCGGAGCACTGCTCTATACGTGCGGGCGGCCGCCGAGTGGGCATTCTAGCACACGCAGCGACCGACGACATTAGTTCTAGCAGCCATAGAGGCACACCTCGGGACCCGCAAATGCGCGTCGACCGAAAATAAGAAATAAAATGTGAAAAAACGGACGAGGGCTGCCTGCTTTTAAAACTTACGCTACATCAGAATTAAGTAAATGTGCAGCAACGACCGCCTCATCAGCCTAGGTGTGCGAAACACGCGCCGTGGCAATTAGTGCAGGCGAACGTGGCCGCTCGCGCGGAGTCGGCTCACGCGCCCTATACTCGCTTTGTTTGTGTTGTTGTGCTGAGCGCCTGGCGTTCTGTGCGTTTCTGCTACGAAACTTTTAGCACACGCGCTGTCGCAATGAGAACGCGTTGTCCGACAGCGCGCGTCGGGTTTTTTTTTCTAAACGAGGAAGCGTCGAACAGAGGGAACGGACGGAATCGTCGAGATTCTCACTACATCCCAATGCCAATGCAGACACTTTGGGTGGCTCTGAGAAGAGCCGTTGGGTGTGGGCTGGGCGGACGAGCGCTCGGTCGCCTACTTGGAGCTGGTGTACTTGGTGACGGCTTTGGTGCCCTCGGACACGGCGTGTTTGGCCAGCTCGCCGGGCAACAGCAGACGCACGGCAGTCTGGATCTCCCGGCTCGTGATGGTCGAGCGCTTGTTGTAGTGAGCCAGACGGGACGACTCCGCGGCGATACGCTCGAAGATGTCGTTCACGAAGCTGTTCATGATAGACATGGCCTTGCTGGAGACTCCAGTGTCCGGGTGCACCTGCTTCAGCACCTTGTAGATATAGATGGAGAAGCTCTCCTTCCTGCGGCGCTTCTTCTTCTTCTTGTCGGTGGCGCGCACGTTCTTCTGCGCCTTGCCGGCCTTCTTCACGGCCTTACCGCTGGGCTGGGGAGGCATCGCACCGTTGTGAGTAGCCGAGCAAACGAGATCGAAATACGCGCGACCGGTCGCGCGCGCCCCGTTTTTATCGCGGGAGGGTGGTGTTCACGCGACCTCGCATATCCGCGCGCGCCATTGGTCCGCGCGGCCTCTCTCCCTTTCCCTCGCGCTTTCCTTTGGGACCGGCGGCGGCGACAGCGGCGAAGGCACTACGAGCACGGCTCAAATCGCTCACAGATCGCGACTGCGTCAGTCGTGCGTTTCTCTGTCTCACTCTACGCATCAGCAGCACCAGCATGTCCGGACGCGGCAAAGGCGGCAAGGCGAAGGGCAAGAGCAAGACGCGTTCCAGCCGCGCGGGTCTCCAGTTCCCCGTGGGCCGTATCCACCGTCTCCTGCGCAAGGGAAACTACGCCGAGCGCGTCGGAGCGGGCGCTCCCGTCTACCTCGCGGCCGTCCTCGAGTACCTGGCTGCCGAAGTGCTCGAGCTCGCTGGCAACGCGGCTCGTGACAACAAGAAGACCAGGATCATCCCCCGCCACCTGCAGCTCGCCATCCGCAACGACGAGGAGCTGAACAAGCTGCTCTCCGGCGTGACGATCGCGCAGGGCGGCGTCTTGCCCAACATCCAAGCTGTGCTTCTCCCAAAGAAGACCGAGAAGAAGGCGTAAGCGAGCAGCTCCCAGCCGCCGGACTACAGTCGCGCTCGTCGCACAACCCAACGGTCCTTGTCAGGACCACCGAAATGCGTGTGACGGCAGGGTTTTGCTTGGCAATCCCGTTCTCTGCGCCCGTTTCCCTCTGTTTGAATTAGCGCAACCGTGCCTGTTGAACTGACGCTGCTGCTAGCTAGCTGGCATGTCAGTGCACGAATGTAGATAGAAAGCGAGCTTCAGGGTGTCCGGGGGCGCACAGGGACGAGCCTCACTGCAAGTAGCGTACGATTCGCGTAGTGGAATGTGATAGGCGATCGGGCCCTTGAAAACAAACAAAAAATGGCCCATATCCGCAACCAGCATGCACTTATGAGCCAGGCAGGTATGCATGAGGAACGTGAACAAACGCATGCATGGCATACCAATACACAAAAGCTTGCACGCAACATCGGCCGCATTAATTTCGTCTTCGTGCGCGGCTTCTTCGCATGAATGCGCGAACCGTTTTGCAACGAACGCGCATTTTGTTTCTTTTTTTTTTCCTCTCTCTCGTCTTGCTCGAGCGCGCGCAATACTTACCATATGCATCCGAAACGAGGCACCACCTCGCACCGGCAGCTCACCACAGACACACACACAGAGAAAAAATATTGATAATAAAAAATAACAACAAAACAGACAGACCGAGAGGGTACGGTTGGAGTACGTGGTCTCGCGTGCTCCCGTGGCCGAAGCAAACATGTAGGTGGTCCTGAGAAGGACCGTTTTGTGTTGCTTGCCTGACCGAGGCTGCGGCGCAGACAGCGGCCGAACCGAACTTAGGCGCGCTCGCCACGGATGCGCCGGGCCAGCTGGATGTCCTTCGGCATGATGGTAACGCGCTTGGCGTGGATGGCGCACAGGTTGGTGTCCTCGAAGAGACCGACCAGGTAGGCCTCGCTGGCCTCCTGAAGGGCCATCACAGCCGAACTCTGGAATCGGAGGTCGGTCTTGAAATCCTGAGCGATTTCCCTCACCAAGCGCTGGAACGGCAGCTTGCGGATGAGAAGTTCGGTCGACTTCTGGTAGCGGCGAATTTCACGAAGGGCCACGGTCCCAGGCCTGTACCGATGCGGTTTCTTAACCCCACCTGTGGCAGGTGCACTCTTGCGAGCAGCCTTGGTAGCAAGCTGCTTACGCGGAGCCTTCCCACCGGTGCTCTTACGGGCGGTTTGCTTGGTCCTGGCCATGGCGAACGGAGCGAGCGTCCGAAGTCGTCGACTGCCGGAGTGAAAATGACCCCTGCGCCGCGCGCGTCGTGCTTCGCCGCACTACTCTTCTCCTCTCCAACTCACCCGCCGATTGGCCAGCGCCAGCGCAGCCGTCTCAGGCGGTGCGGCGCACGCCGCCGCCGCCGTTCGCCAGGATGCTGGAGGAGGCACGTTTTCGCGCGGGCGCCTTGTTCGCGGCTAAGGAAAGCACATTCGCAGGCGGTTTAATTGAGTTTAAACACGACAGCATGCTGCGCTGTTCTCTTTCGTTTCAGCCAACACCACAATCTCGCTTATACCGCCGCGCGTCGTGAATTGCCAGTGCCGAGTGTGAGACCACACCACTAATCTCGACAGTGGTTAGCGCTCCACGCCCAACGCCATGGGAGCTGTTATCGCGATCTGCGCGCGACGGAGATGGGTGTGCATGTTTAGGCTACATTATTGCTTGTTCACTGCATTGCTTTGATCATGCTGCTGCTCGTTTCACGAACTACAAGTGCGCGCCACGGTGCCTTCTCGAGGGGCAACTACATCGTGGTGTGGCCGCACTCGGCAGCAAACCCTCTCGCATATGCAGACATGCCAGTACCACACTTTCCCGTCCACGCATTGAAGAACGCGAGGCCCGCATTCGCATCGCAAGATTAACGACAAACTTACGTATGGTCTACCAGCACCACTTCAGAGTTACAGAGAAAACGATGTACTTCCGCTCTAAGAGCGAATTTGGAATACAATATTGACAGGTGTTGAACGCGCGTTAGGAGACACGTTAGGAGCATCAACCAACGCTTCGCAGGCGCGACCCCAAGCACGGCTTCCGCGTGCCACGTATTCGGTACACAGTTTTCGCACTTGCAAGGTTTTGACAAACAATCATCAAACGCAACACTTTGCTCTATACAGAGCGTACATTTCGTCAGCTAGCTTTTTCGATTGCATTCCCGCACGCAACTTCGCCACAGGATCGACGGCGTTGTTGTCATGTTATAGCGAAGCTCCAGCTCGGCAGCCGCCGGCAGAAATCTATTTCCTCGCCAACTAACGCACCGAATTTGGTGCGCCTAATTGCGTGTAAAAGAAAACGTTCAAATCGCGCGCCTGCAACAGCGCAATTTTCAACTGATGCCGAGCTCTTCCTCATTTTTTTAATTATTCTCAGTGATTGTGGAAAACTGTGAAATGGAAGAGAGGAAAAAAAAAAAAAGAGCAGTTCAAGTGTGCGCTTTAAAGCTCCGTCGCGCAGCAATGGAACCGGATTTGGAAATTCTGTTAATTGCACAAGGCGATATGTATAAAGGGAACACAATTTATACGCCTCGATAAGATATACCATTCATGCGTGAGTATGACTTTTACAATACCTTCATAGACATGAGAGGCGTTTTCGATGGGATGAAAATTTTTAGACAGAACTTGCGTTAGTTGTTGTGTGCAATTCACACGATCGCGGTACCGATTTGTATTGTTGAGATATGAAACTTTGTACTTCTTAACCTGCCAGTACTCGTGCATTATGGAAGGAAAAAAAGAAACGTCACCGCACCACCACACGTTTTTCTCACATGCAACAAGCTTCGTTTACATGGCTGCATTAGTTCTCTCGTGACAACCCGTTGTTTTCTCTTGGGTGTGTTCCGATGCATTACTTGGAGTTCACCTCCGAGCTACACGCACGACCCGTATGACCTCATTGCGCACTGTGTACGCCTTGCTTCGTCCTCGGCTATTCCCTTTGCACGCACATGCCAGTGAGTTCACAGTAGCAATCCATACATAAACAAGAGAAAAGAAATAACCAAAAGTGCCGAGTTTCTTCAAAGTAAGCGGCCCGTACATTTTCTCCGGCTGCTCCTTCCCCATTTGTTTACCTGTTGAGCCATCATCTCGCTTTGCTATACGTCAAGGCCATAGGCGCACACATTTCCCGGCGGCTTCGTGGGAGAAATGTAAAATAATTGGCGCGAGCTTGGCTTTCATTAAACGCAACACGAATGCGAAATCCGTGCGATGGCGACGGCCGGCGCGTGTCAGTTTCTCTTACCTTCGCGTGCCAATACATGCGACATGAGTGAGGGAGCAGCCGGTTCAAATTCGGAATCTTTCTGTACAGCAGCTTTCACATTTACGATTTTCCAGGGATGCAGCGGCAAGAGGTAGTCTTGTGCACTTTGGCGCTTCCACGCAATGACATTACGCAACCGCCTTACAGCGCATAAATACGCGTGGCACAAACTGCCAAAAGGACAAATGTTCACACGTAGGACAGGAGGCTCCATCTGGCGGCGAAGAGTTCGACAAATACGCGATGCACCGCTCAAATCGCCAAGCGGGCGGCCGCTCGTCTCCCGCTTGGCATGCACAAATACGTTGCTCGAAAAAGTTTGTTTTCTTTAAACGCAGCGCATGTCCAGCGCCCGCTTCCTTACCGATCTAAGTATATGGCGCGAACAAGGTCGCCCAGCATCACCTACGCGCACGCATGACGAAAGAGCGAGTCGTATACAAATAACGAGAGAAAATGAGCCTGCACTGTGAAAGCATATTTCTGTCTAGGCAAGCACACTTCACCGCTCTGCTCCTGTATTTTATTTTCCTCTTGTTTTGGGCGACTCGGGGGTGCATTGGCTTGCAAGAACCACATTGACCTCGAACCAACTGCTTATCACCTATAGCGCGCGCATAAGAAATCCCCCTGTGCACGAGTATTACAGACAACAGCACCAATGAAAACAGCACGCCCCTCGGTGTCTACCGCGCGCACCCTCGTCCACTTGAATACAACGCAGTGAGCCCGGTTCTAGCGACAGCTACCTAGCTAATCTCCTCACCTTTCCATTCATTTGCGTCGCTCAAAAGAGTTACGCAATTGTGAATCGCACGGTGGTAGTCCACGGCCGCCCATCGCGCATGCAACAACCACAAGGCTAGACGAGGGACACGACGGGCGCTCAGCTCGTAGGCCAAGAGGACTGGCACATTATTGTTTCTCCGACGCAAACCAACGAAGCCGTGCGAATGCAGCTCAGAATGCAGCTCAGGCTCGCTCATTTAACGCTTGCACTGGAGAGAACAAATAACTGCTGTCTGTAGAAAACTCGCTTTCAGCTGTTACACACTGGCCCGTGCCGGGCAATATTTTCCTCGTGCTTTGCTTCGTTGCATATCCACACGAGCTATTGCTGTGAAATATGGGGCCTTACTTAACTTAAGTGTGCCCGCTGACCGCCACGCTCGGCGTATGTAACCGAGTGCTGCCGCCCGGCTCATACTCTTCTCCAAGGGAGTAGAAGAAGCGAGCCACTTCAAAGCGACAAAATGCGCATCGACGAGCTTACGATTACCTTTCTTTTAATCATCATGCCACTCTGGCTGGCTCAACAAGGGTCCAACCAAAGGCGACAACTGAGCTGCACGAACGACCGGCACGTCGCAACTAGGACACGCTGAGGGCGGGCGAAATGGCAGCAACACAACACGCAGTGGCGAGCGCAAATGCAATCGAGCAGAGCTCGCCTTGCGAGGGCGAAAAACTATGCTACCACGCCTTATGAATACACGCGGTTGCGCTCGCTCACCTGACCAAGTTCACCGCGCGTGTCTCGTACGGCCGAACGCGAGATAATGGCGTGCAAAAGAGGGTTAACGGAGCAGGAGATCGCAAATCCTGCGCATCACTGCCGAAGCACCAAGTGGGTAGCCCTGAAGAGGGCTGTTGGGTTCTTCAGAGGAGCTGATGCGCTGCTTGCAGACGACGTCGCGCACGCGCGCTGCTTAGCCTCCGAAACCGTAGAGGGTGCGGCCCTGACGCTTGAGGGCATACACAACGTCCATGGCGGTCACGGTCTTGCGCTTGGCGTGCTCAGTGTAGGTGACGGCGTCCCGAATCACGTTCTCGAGGAACACCTTGAGCACACCGCGTGTCTCCTCGTAGATCAGGCCGGAGATACGCTTGACACCGCCACGGCGAGCGAGGCGACGGATGGCAGGCTTGGTGATGCCTTGGATGTTGTCACGCAACACCTTACGATGACGCTTCGCGCCACCCTTGCCGAGCCCCTTGCCGCCCTTGCCACGTCCAGACATCTCGGCTGTTGCTGCTGCTTCGGAGCGAGTCAGGAAAGCGAATGCCGCGTCCTTGCGCCGCGACTGAGCGACGAAGCCGCGCCGCAAAAAAGAGGGCGAGGAGGATGAACGCGCGCCGATTGGCTCCCGGGCAGCGCGGCCTCTCTTCGCGAGTGAGTCGCTGGTTGCTGCACTGAGCCCTGCTTAGGCCACGCACTGAGTTCAAGACAAGTGGCCTCGCAACACAATCGCAGAGTTTACTTTTGTTTTTCTTATGTTGTCTCTTTTTGGGCATTCCACACTGCAACGTAGGCTGATGTTCAACCAGCCTCCCTTCTTATTTTGCTCAACTCGCCAAGGGAAAAACAAACGTGTCAACAATGTTATTGTGGTATGTTGCACGCACTCACTGCTCGTGTCGCGCCCCAGGAACAAGTTTATTGTGTTCTCATAATTGTGATTACTCGTTCTATTCACCGTTAGCTCGGCTACGCTTGCAAGTGCACCCTGGTCATTGCCGCAAAGCACACCGCGCGCACAACTTCAAACTCAGCCACGCCAACACGGTTCGCTTGATCACTAGTCGCAAAACAGGGCGCGCTCATGCTCCGCTCGCCTCAGGCGTTTCAAATTTCGCACGCAGGCACCGCTGACTGGTGCCCACACGACCGTCAAATTTCGTCGCGATAGCTTACGTAGCCTCGCAGATAGCGTCAGCGAAATCAGCCTAAGACGCGCGCGCGAGCCAAATTCAGCATTCTAGGGGACGGAAGAGAGCGAGGGCAGTGCTGGCGGCGCTCCGACCTCCTCCCTCTCCCATCGCGCCCAGCCCGTACGAAGGCAGCTACGCAGGACGCGCGCGCAACCGCTATGCAGTATGCGGAGAGCCGCGCGCATCTCTCCTTTTTCCACTTCAAATTACCACTACATTTGTAATAACAGCGTAAAATTTCCCTTACGCGCTGCTGCTTCGTGAACGTGCTAACGCATTTCCGCTCGCCAGCCACTGCTACAGCGATGCGGCGCTGACAGCACGCGGCTCTAAATTTCAGTCCGGAGCACTGCTCTATACGTGCGGGCGGCCGCCGAGT
Organism: Dermacentor andersoni; assembly: GCF_023375885.2. Lineage (NCBI taxonomy): Eukaryota > Metazoa > Arthropoda > Arachnida > Ixodida > Ixodidae > Dermacentor > Dermacentor andersoni. Next base: position 4,729 of record NW_027315372.1, on the reverse strand, counting down.
GGGCATTCTAGCACACGCAGCGACCGACGACATTAGTTCTAGCAGCCATAGAGGCACACCTCGGGACCCGCAAATGCGCGTCGACCGAAAATAAGAAATAAAATGTGAAAAAACGGACGAGGGCTGCCTGCTTTTAAAACTTACGCTACATCAGAATTAAGTAAATGTGCAGCAACGACCGCCTCATCAGCCTAGGTGTGCGAAACACGCGCCGTGGCAATTAGTGCAGGCGAACGTGGCCGCTCGCGCGGAGTCGGCTCACGCGCCCTATACTCGCTTTGTTTGTGTTGTTGTGCTGAGCGCCTGGCGTTCTGTGCGTTTCTGCTACGAAACTTTTAGCACACGCGCTGTCGCAATGAGAACGCGTTGTCCGACAGCGCGCGTCGGGTTTTTTTTTCTAAACGAGGAAGCGTCGAACAGAGGGAACGGACGGAATCGTCGAGATTCTCACTACATCCCAATGCCAATGCAGACACTTTGGGTGGCTCTGAGAAGAGCCGTTGGGTGTGGGCTGGGCGGACGAGCGCTCGGTCGCCTACTTGGAGCTGGTGTACTTGGTGACGGCTTTGGTGCCCTCGGACACGGCGTGTTTGGCCAGCTCGCCGGGCAACAGCAGACGCACGGCAGTCTGGATCTCCCGGCTCGTGATGGTCGAGCGCTTGTTGTAGTGAGCCAGACGGGACGACTCCGCGGCGATACGCTCGAAGATGTCGTTCACGAAGCTGTTCATGATAGACATGGCCTTGCTGGAGACTCCAGTGTCCGGGTGCACCTGCTTCAGCACCTTGTAGATATAGATGGAGAAGCTCTCCTTCCTGCGGCGCTTCTTCTTCTTCTTGTCGGTGGCGCGCACGTTCTTCTGCGCCTTGCCGGCCTTCTTCACGGCCTTACCGCTGGGCTGGGGAGGCATCGCACCGTTGTGAGTAGCCGAGCAAACGAGATCGAAATACGCGCGACCGGTCGCGCGCGCCCCGTTTTTATCGCGGGAGGGTGGTGTTCACGCGACCTCGCATATCCGCGCGCGCCATTGGTCCGCGCGGCCTCTCTCCCTTTCCCTCGCGCTTTCCTTTGGGACCGGCGGCGGCGACAGCGGCGAAGGCACTACGAGCACGGCTCAAATCGCTCACAGATCGCGACTGCGTCAGTCGTGCGTTTCTCTGTCTCACTCTACGCATCAGCAGCACCAGCATGTCCGGACGCGGCAAAGGCGGCAAGGCGAAGGGCAAGAGCAAGACGCGTTCCAGCCGCGCGGGTCTCCAGTTCCCCGTGGGCCGTATCCACCGTCTCCTGCGCAAGGGAAACTACGCCGAGCGCGTCGGAGCGGGCGCTCCCGTCTACCTCGCGGCCGTCCTCGAGTACCTGGCTGCCGAAGTGCTCGAGCTCGCTGGCAACGCGGCTCGTGACAACAAGAAGACCAGGATCATCCCCCGCCACCTGCAGCTCGCCATCCGCAACGACGAGGAGCTGAACAAGCTGCTCTCCGGCGTGACGATCGCGCAGGGCGGCGTCTTGCCCAACATCCAAGCTGTGCTTCTCCCAAAGAAGACCGAGAAGAAGGCGTAAGCGAGCAGCTCCCAGCCGCCGGACTACAGTCGCGCTCGTCGCACAACCCAACGGTCCTTGTCAGGACCACCGAAATGCGTGTGACGGCAGGGTTTTGCTTGGCAATCCCGTTCTCTGCGCCCGTTTCCCTCTGTTTGAATTAGCGCAACCGTGCCTGTTGAACTGACGCTGCTGCTAGCTAGCTGGCATGTCAGTGCACGAATGTAGATAGAAAGCGAGCTTCAGGGTGTCCGGGGGCGCACAGGGACGAGCCTCACTGCAAGTAGCGTACGATTCGCGTAGTGGAATGTGATAGGCGATCGGGCCCTTGAAAACAAACAAAAAATGGCCCATATCCGCAACCAGCATGCACTTATGAGCCAGGCAGGTATGCATGAGGAACGTGAACAAACGCATGCATGGCATACCAATACACAAAAGCTTGCACGCAACATCGGCCGCATTAATTTCGTCTTCGTGCGCGGCTTCTTCGCATGAATGCGCGAACCGTTTTGCAACGAACGCGCATTTTGTTTCTTTTTTTTTTTCCTCTCTCTCGTCTTGCTCGAGCGCGCGCAATACTTACCATATGCATCCGAAACGAGGCACCACCTCGCACCGGCAGCTCACCACAGACACACACACAGAGAAAAAATATTGATAATAAAAAATAACAACAAAACAGACAGACCGAGAGGGTACGGTTGGAGTACGTGGTCTCGCGTGCTCCCGTGGCCGAAGCAAACATGTAGGTGGTCCTGAGAAGGACCGTTTTGTGTTGCTTGCCTGACCGAGGCTGCGGCGCAGACAGCGGCCGAACCGAACTTAGGCGCGCTCGCCACGGATGCGCCGGGCCAGCTGGATGTCCTTCGGCATGATGGTAACGCGCTTGGCGTGGATGGCGCACAGGTTGGTGTCCTCGAAGAGACCGACCAGGTAGGCCTCGCTGGCCTCCTGAAGGGCCATCACAGCCGAACTCTGGAATCGGAGGTCGGTCTTGAAATCCTGAGCGATTTCCCTCACCAAGCGCTGGAACGGCAGCTTGCGGATGAGAAGTTCGGTCGACTTCTGGTAGCGGCGAATTTCACGAAGGGCCACGGTCCCAGGCCTGTACCGATGCGGTTTCTTAACCCCACCTGTGGCAGGTGCACTCTTGCGAGCAGCCTTGGTAGCAAGCTGCTTACGCGGAGCCTTCCCACCGGTGCTCTTACGGGCGGTTTGCTTGGTCCTGGCCATGGCGAACGGAGCGAGCGTCCGAAGTCGTCGACTGCCGGAGTGAAAATGACCCCTGCGCCGCGCGCGTCGTGCTTCGCCGCACTACTCTTCTCCTCTCCAACTCACCCGCCGATTGGCCAGCGCCAGCGCAGCCGTCTCAGGCGGTGCGGCGCACGCCGCCGCCGCCGTTCGCCAGGATGCTGGAGGAGGCACGTTTTCGCGCGGGCGCCTTGTTCGCGGCTAAGGAAAGCACATTCGCAGGCGGTTTAATTGAGTTTAAACACGACAGCATGCTGCGCTGTTCTCTTTCGTTTCAGCCAACACCACAATCTCGCTTATACCGCCGCGCGTCGTGAATTGCCAGTGCCGAGTGTGAGACCACACCACTAATCTCGACAGTGGTTAGCGCTCCACGCCCAACGCCATGGGAGCTGTTATCGCGATCTGCGCGCGACGGAGATGGGTGTGCATGTTTAGGCTACATTATTGCTTGTTCACTGCATTGCTTTGATCATGCTGCTGCTCGTTTCACGAACTACAAGTGCGCGCCACGGTGCCTTCTCGAGGGGCAACTACATCGTGGTGTGGCCGCACTCGGCAGCAAACCCTCTCGCATATGCAGACATGCCAGTACCACACTTTCCCGTCCACGCATTGAAGAACGCGAGGCCCGCATTCGCATCGCAAGATTAACGACAAACTTACGTATGGTCTACCAGCACCACTTCAGAGTTACAGAGAAAACGATGTACTTCCGCTCTAAGAGCGAATTTGGAATACAATATTGACAGGTGTTGAACGCGCGTTAGGAGACACGTTAGGAGCATCAACCAACGCTTCGCAGGCGCGACCCCAAGCACGGCTTCCGCGTGCCACGTATTCGGTACACAGTTTTCGCACTTGCAAGGTTTTGACAAACAATCATCAAACGCAACACTTTGCTCTATACAGAGCGTACATTTCGTCAGCTAGCTTTTTCGATTGCATTCCCGCACGCAACTTCGCCACAGGATCGACGGCGTTGTTGTCATGTTATAGCGAAGCTCCAGCTCGGCAGCCGCCGGCAGAAATCTATTTCCTCGCCAACTAACGCACCGAATTTGGTGCGCCTAATTGCGTGTAAAAGAAAACGTTCAAATCGCGCGCCTGCAACAGCGCAATTTTCAACTGATGCCGAGCTCTTCCTCATTTTTTTAATTATTCTCAGTGATTGTGGAAAACTGTGAAATGGAAGAGAGGAAAAAAAAAAAAAGAGCAGTTCAAGTGTGCGCTTTAAAGCTCCGTCGCGCAGCAATGGAACCGGATTTGGAAATTCTGTTAATTGCACAAGGCGATATGTATAAAGGGAACACAATTTATACGCCTCGATAAGATATACCATTCATGCGTGAGTATGACTTTTACAATACCTTCATAGACATGAGAGGCGTTTTCGATGGGATGAAAATTTTTAGACAGAACTTGCGTTAGTTGTTGTGTGCAATTCACACGATCGCGGTACCGATTTGTATTGTTGAGATATGAAACTTTGTACTTCTTAACCTGCCAGTACTCGTGCATTATGGAAGGAAAAAAAGAAACGTCACCGCACCACCACACGTTTTTCTCACATGCAACAAGCTTCGTTTACATGGCTGCATTAGTTCTCTCGTGACAACCCGTTGTTTTCTCTTGGGTGTGTTCCGATGCATTACTTGGAGTTCACCTCCGAGCTACACGCACGACCCGTATGACCTCATTGCGCACTGTGTACGCCTTGCTTCGTCCTCGGCTATTCCCTTTGCACGCACATGCCAGTGAGTTCACAGTAGCAATCCATACATAAACAAGAGAAAAGAAATAACCAAAAGTGCCGAGTTTCTTCAAAGTAAGCGGCCCGTACATTTTCTCCGGCTGCTCCTTCCCCATTTGTTTACCTGTTGAGCCATCATCTCGCTTTGCTATACGTCAAGGCCAATCTGTCTCGCGTGTG
>NW_027315371.1:0-35612 GCF_023375885.2 Dermacentor andersoni | reverse complement strand
ACACACGCGAGACAGATCATCTTTTGGTAGACGCGGATGAAGTTTTCTGCAAAACCACAAGATGTGCATGCAAATGGTGCTTTTTGCAGAACGCGCACGTGGATTTCTACCAAACGACGTGCTAAGCTTGCCGATGCTGCTCTTTTTAGCACCCGCGCACGGATTTGTGCGAAAATGCGTTTTAAGCATGCACATGCATCTTTTGGTAGACGCGGATGAAGTTTTCTGCAAAACACAAGATGTGCATGCAAATGGTGCTTTTGGCAGAACGCGCACGTGGATTTCTACCAAACGACGTGCTAAGCATGCCGATGCTGCTCTTTTTAGCACCCGCGCACGCATTTGGGCGAAAACGCGTTTAAGCATGCACATGCATCTTTTGGTAGACGCGGATGAAGTTTTCTGCAAAACCACAAGATGTGCATGCAAATGGTGCTTTTTGCAGAACGCGCACGTGGATTTCTACCAAACGACGTGCTAAGCATGCCGATGCTGCTCTTTTTAGCACCCGCGCACGCATTTGTGCGAAAACGCGTTTTAAACATGCACATGCATCTTTTGGTAGACGCGGATGAAGTTTTCTGCAAAACCACAAGATGTGCATGCAAATGGTGCTTTTTTGCAGAACGCGCACGTGGATTTCTACCAAACGACGTGCTAAGCATGCCGATGCTGCTCTTTTTAGCACCCGCGCACGCATTTGTGCGAAAACGCGTTTTAAGCATGCACATGCATCTTTTGGTAGACGCGGATGAAGTTTTCTGCAAAACCACAAGATGTGCATGCAAATGGTGCTTTTTGCAGAACGCGCACGTGGATTTCTACCAAACGACGTGCTAAGAATGCCGATGCTGCTCTTTTTAGCACCCGCGCACGCATTTGTGCGAAAACGCGTTTTAAGCATGCACATGCATCTTTTGGTAGACGCGGATGAAGTTTTCTGCAAAACCACAAGATGTGCATGCAAATGGTGCTTTTTGCAGACGCGCACGTGGATTTCTACCAAACGACGTGCTAAGCATGCCGATGCTGCTCTTTTAGCACCCGCGCACGGTTTCGTGCGAAAACGCGTTTTAAGCATGCACATGCATCTTTTGGTAGACGCGGATGAAGTTTTCTGCAAAACCACAAGATGTGCATGCAAATGGTGCTCTTGGCAGAACGCGCACGTGGATTTCTACCAAACGACGTGCTAAGCATGCCGATGCTGCTCTTTTTAGCACCCGCGCACGGATTCGTGCGAAAACGCGTTTTAAGCATGCACATGCATCTTTTGGTAGACGAGATTGAAGTTTTCTGCAAAACCACAAGATGTGCATGCAAATGGTGCTTTTCGCAGAACGCCCACGTGGATTTCTACCAAACAACGTGCTAAGCATGCCGATGCTGCTCTTTTTAGCACCCGCGCACGGATTTGTGCGAAAACGCGTTTAAGCATGCACATGCATCTTTTGGTAGACGAGATTGAAGTTTTCTGCAAAACCACAAGATGTGCATGCAAATGGTGCTTTTCGCAGAACGCGCACGTGGATTTCTACCAAACAACGTGCTAAGCACGCCGATGCTGCTCCTTTTAGCACCCGCGCACGGATTCGTGCGAAAACGCGTTTTAAGCATGCACATGCATCTTTTGGTAGACGAGATTGAAGTTTTCTGCAAAACCACAACATGTGCATGCAAATGGTGCTTTTGGCAGAACGCGCACGTGGATTTCTACCAAACGACGTGCTAAGCATGCCGATGCTGCTCTTTTAGCACCCGCGCACGGATTCGTGCGAAAACGCGTTTTAAGCATGCACATGCATCTTTTGGTAGACGCGGATGAAGTTTTCTGCAAAACCACAAGATGTGCATGCAAATGGTGCTCTTGGCAGAACGCGCACGTGGATTTCTACCAAACGACGTGCTAAGCATGCCGATGCTGCTCTTTTTAGCACCCGCGCACGGATTCGTGCGAAAACGCGTTTTAAGCATGCACATGCATCTTTTGGTAGACGAGATTGAAGTTTTCTGCAAAACCACAAGATGTGCATGCAAATGGTGCTTTTCGCAGAACGCGCACGTGGATTTCTACCAAACGACGTGCTAAGCATGCCGATGCTGCTCTTTTTAGCACCCGCGCACGGATTCGTGCGAAAACGCGTTTTAAGCATGCACATGCATCTTTTGGTAGACGCGGATGAAGTTTTCTGCAAAACCACAAGATGTGCATGCAAATGGTGCTTTTGGCAGAACGCGCACGTGGATTTCTACCAAACGACGTGCTAAGCATGCCGATGCTGCTCTTTTTAGCACCCGCGCACGGATTTGTGCGAAAACGCGTTTTAAGCATGCACATGCATCTTTTGGTAGACGCGGATGAAGTTTTCTGCAAAACCACAAGATGTGCATGCAAATGGTGCTTTTGGCAGAACGCGCACGTGGATTTCTACCAAACGACGTGCTAAGCATGCCGATGCTGCTCTTTTTAGCACCCGCGCACGGATTTGTGCGAAAACGCGTTTTAAGCATGCACATGCATCTTTTGGTAGACGAGATTGAAGTTTTCTGCAAAACCACAAGATGTGCATGCAAATGGTGCTTTTCGCAGAACGCGCACGTGGATTTCTACCAAACGACGTGCTAAGCATGCCGATGCTGCTCTTTTTAGCACCCGCGCACGGATTCGTGCGATAACGCGTTTTAAGCATGCACATGCATCTTTTGGTAGACGAGATTGAAGTTTTCTGCAAAACCACAAGATGTGCATGCAAATGGTGCTTTTCGCAGAACGCCCACGTGGATTTCTACCAAACAACGTGCTAAGCATGCCGATGCTGCTCTTTTTAGCACCCGCGCACGGATTTGTGCGAAAACGCGTTTTAAGCATGCACATGCATCTTTTGGTAGACGAGATTGAAGTTTTCTGTAAAACCACAAGATGTGCATGCAAATGGTGCTTTTCGCAGAACGCGCACGTGGATTTCTACCAAACAACGTGCTAAGCATGCCGATGCTGCTCTTTTTAGCACCCGCGCACGGATTCGTGCGAAAACGCGTTTTAAGCATGCACATGCATCTTTTGGTAGACGAGATTGAAGTTTTCTGCAAAACCACAAGATGTGCATGCAAATGGTGCTTTTCGCAGAACGCGCACGTGGATTTCTACCAAACAACGTGCTAAGCATGCCGATGCTGCTCCTTTTAGCACCCGCGCACGGATTCGTGCGAAAACGCGTTTTAAGCATGCACATGCATCTTTTGGTAGACGAGATTGAAGTTTTCTGCAAAACCACAAGATGTGCATGCAAATGGTGCTTTTGGCAGAACGCGCACGTGGATTTCTACCAAACGACGTGCTAAGCATGCCGATGCTGCTCTTTTTAGCACCCGCGCACGGATTCGTGCGAAAACGCGTTTTAAGCATGCACATGCATCTTTTGGTAGACGCGGATGAAGTTTTCTGCAAAACCACAAGATGTGCATGCAAATGGTGCTCTTGGCAGAACGCGCACGTGGATTTCTACCAAACGACGTGCTAAGCATGCCGATGCTGCTCTTTTTAGCACCCGCGCACGGATTCGTGCGAAAACGCGTTTTAAGCATGCACATGCATCTTTTGGTAGACGAGATTGAAGTTTTCTGCAAAACCACAAGATGTGCATGCAAATGGTGCTTTTCGCAGAACGCCCACGTGGATTTCTACCAAACAACGTGCTAAGCATGCCGATGCTCCTCTTTTTAGCACCCGCGCACGGATTTGTGCGAAAACGCGTTTTAAGCATGCACATGCATCTTTTGGTAGACGAGATTGAAGTTTTCTGCAAAACCACAAGATGTGCATGCAAATGGTGCTTTTCGCAGAACGCGCACGTGGATTTCTACCAAACAACGTGCTAAGCATGCCGATGCTGCTCTTTCTAGCACCCGCGCACGGATTAGTGCGAAAACGCGTTTTAAGCATGCACATGCATCTTTTGGTAGACGAGATTGAAGTTTTCTGCAAAACCACAAGATGTGCATGCAAATGGTGCTTTTCGCAGAACGCGCACGTGGATTTCTACCAAACAACGTGCTAAGCATGCCGATGCTGCTCTTTTTAGCACCCGCGCACGGATTCGTGCGAAAACGCGTTTTAAGCATGCACATGCATCTTTTGGTAGACGCGGATGAAGTTTTCTGCAAAACCACAAGATGTGCATGCAAATAGTGCTTTTGGCAGAACGCGCACGTGGATTTCTACCAAACGACGTGCTAAGCATGCCGATGCTGCTCTTTTTAGCACCCGCGCACGGATTTGTGCGAAAACGCGTTTTAAGCATGCACATGCATCTTTTGGTAGACGCGGATGAAGTTTTCTGCAAAACCACAAGATGTGCATGCAAATGGTGCTTTTTGCAGAACGCGCACGTGGATTTCTACCAAACGACGTGCTAAGCTTGCCGATGCTGCTCTTTTTAGCACCCCGCGCACGGATTTGTGCGAAAATGCGTTTTAAGCATGCACATGCATCTTTTGGTAGACGCGGATGAAGTTTTCTGCAAAACCACAAGATGTGCATGCAAATGGTGCTTTTTGCAGAACGCGCACGTGGATTTCTACCAAACGACGTGCTAAGCATGCCGATGCTGCTCTTTTTAGCACCCGCGCACGCATTTGTGCGAAAACGCGTTTTAAACATGCACATGCATCTTTTGGTAGACGCGGATGAAGTTTTCTGCAAAACCACAAGATGTGCATGCAAATGGTGCTTTTTGCAGAACGCGCACGTGGATTTCTACCAAACGACGTGCTAAGCATGCCGATGCTGCTCTTTTTAGCACCCGCGCACGCATTTGTGCGAAAACGCGTTTTAAGCATGCACATGCATCTTTTGGTAGACGCGGATGAAGTTTTCTGCAAAACCACAAGATGTGCATGCAAATGGTGCTTTTTGCAGAACGCGCACGTGGATTTCTACCAAACGACGTGCTAAGAATGCCGATGCTGCTCTTTTTAGCACCCGCGCACGGATTTGTGCGAAAACGCGTTTTAAGCATGCACATGCATCTTTTGGTAGACGAGATTGAAGTTTTCTGCAAAACCACAAGATGTGCATGCAAATGGTGCTTTTTGGCAGAACGCGCACGTGGATTTCTACCAAACGACGTGCTAAGCATGCCGATGCTGCTCTTTTTAGCACCCGCGCACGGATTCGTGCGAAAACGCGTTTTAAGCATGCACATGCATCTTTTGGTAGACGCGGATGAAGTTTTCTGCAAAACCACAAGATGTGCATGCAAATGGTGCTCTTCGCAGAACGCGCACGTGGATTTCTACCAAACGACGTGCTAAGCATGCCGATGCTGCTCTTTTTAGCACCGCGCACGGATTCGTGCGAAAACGCGTTTTAAGCATGCACATGCATCTTTTGGTAGACGAGATTGAAGTTTTCTGCAAAACCACAAGATGTGCATGCAAATGGTGCTTTTCGCAGAACGCCCACGTGGATTTCTACCAAACAACGTGCTAAGCATGCCGATGCTGCTCTTTTTAGCACCCGCGCACGGATTTGTGCGAAAACGCGTTTTAAGCATGCACATGCATCTTTTGGTAGACGAGATTGAAGTTTTCTGCAAAACTACAAGATGTGCATGCAAATGGTGCTTTTCGCAGAACGCGCACGTGGATTTCTACCAAACAACGTGCTAAGCATGCCGATGCTGCTCTTTCTAGCACCCGCGCACGGATTCGTGCGAAAACGCGTTTTAAGCATGCACATGCATCTTTTGGTAGACGAGATTGAAGTTTTCTGCAAAACCACAAGATGTGCATGCAAATGGTGCTTTTCGCAGAACGCGCACGTGGATTTCTACCAAACAACGTGCTAAGCATGCCGATGCTGCTCTTTTTAGCACCCGCGCACGGATTCGTGCGAAAACGCGTTTTAAGCATGCACATGCATCTTTTGGTAGACGAGATTGAAGTTTTCTGCAAAACCACAAGATGTGCATGCAAATGGTGCTTTTCGCAGAACGCGCACGTGGATTTCTACCAAACAACGTGCTAAGCATGCCGATGCTGCTCTTTTTAGCACCCGCGCACGGATTCGTGCGAAAACGCGTTTTAAGCATGCACATGCATCTTTTGGTAGACGAGATTGAAGTTTTCTGCAAAACCACAAGATGTGCATGCAAATGGTGCCTTTCGCAGAACGCGCACGTGGATTTCTACCAAACAACGTGCTAAGCATGCCGATGCTGCTCTTTTTAGCACCCGCTCACGGATTCGTGCGAAAACGCGTTTTAAGCATGCACATGCATCTTTTGGTAGACGAGATTGAAGTTTTCTGCAAAACCACAAGATGTGCATGCAAATGGTGCTTTTCGCAGAACGCGCACGTGGATTTCTACCAAACAACGTGCTAAGCATGCCGATGCTGCTCTTTTTAGCACCCGCGCACGGATTTGTGCGAAAACGCGTTTTAAGCATGCACATGCATCTTTTGGTAGACGCGGATGAAGTTTTCTGCAAAACCACAAGATGTGCATGCAAATGGTGCTTTTTGCAGAACGCGCACGTGGATTTCTACCAAACGACGTGCTAAGCTTGCCGATGCTGCTCTTTTTAGCACCCGCGCACGGATTTGTGCGAAAATGCGTTTTAAGCATGCACATGCATCTTTTGGTAGACGCGGATGAAGTTTTCTGCAAAACCACAAGATGTGCATGCAAATGGTGCTTTTGGCAGAACGCGCACGTGGATTTCTACCAAACGACGTGCTAAGCATGCCGATGCTGCTCTTTTTAGCACCCGCGCACGCATTTGTGCGAAAACGCGTTTTAAGCATGCACATGCATCTTTTGGTAGACGCGGATGAAGTTTTCAGCAAAAACCACAAGATGTGCATGCAAATGGTGCTTTTTCCAGAACGCGCACGTGGATTTCTACCAAACGACGTGCTAAGCATGCCGATGCTGCTCTTTTTAGCACCCGCGCACGCATTTGTGCGAAAACGCGTTTTAAACATGCACATGCATCTTTTGGTAGACGCGGATGAAGTTTTCTGCAAAACCACAAGATGTGCATGCAAATGGTGCTTTTTGCAGAACGCGCACGTGGATTTCTACCAAACGACGTGCTAAGCATGCCGATGCTGCTCTTTTTAGCACCCGCGCACGCATTTGTGCGAAAACGCGTTTTAAGCATGCACATGCATCTTTTGGTAGACGAGATTGAAGTTTTCTGCAAAACCACAAGATGTGCATGCAAATGGTGCTTTTCGCAGAACGCGCACGTGGATTTCTACCAAACGACGTGCTAAGCATGCCGATGCTGCTCTTTTTAGCACCCGCGCACGGATTTGTGCGAAAACGCGTTTTAAGCATGCACATGCATCTTTTGGTAGACGCGGATGAAGTTTTCTGCAAAACCACAAGATGTGCATGCAAATGGTGCTTTTTGCAGAACGCGCACGTGGATTTCTACCAAACGACGTGCTAAGCTTGCCGATGCTGCTCTTTTTAGCACCCGCGCACGGATTTGTGCGAAAATGCGTTTTAAGCATGCACATGCATCTTTTGGTAGACGCGGATGAAGTTTTCTGCAAAACCACAAGATGTGCATGCAAATGGTGCTTTTGGCAGAACGCGCACGTGGATTTCTACCAAACGACGTGCTAAGCATGCCGATGCTGCTCTTTTTAGCACCCGCGCACGCATTTGTGCGAAAACGCGTTTTAAGCATGCACATGCATCTTTTGGTAGACGCGGATGAAGTTTTCTGCAAAACCACAAGATGTGCATGCAAATGGTGCTTTTTGCAGAACGCGCACGTGGATTTCTACCAAACGACGTGCTAAGCATGCCGATGCTGCTCTTTTTAGCACCCGCGCACGCATTTGTGCGAAAACGCGTTTTAAACATGCACATGCATCTTTTGGTAGACGCGGATGAAGTTTTCTGCAAAACCACAAGATGTGCATGCAAATGGTGCTTTTTGCAGAACGCGCACGCGGATTTCTACCAAACGACGTGCTAAGCATGCCGATGCTGCTCTTTTTAGCACCCGCGCACGCATTTGTGCGAAAACGCGTTTTAAGCATGCACATGCATCTTTTGGTAGACGAGATTGAAGTTTTCTGCAAACCACAAGATGTGCATGCAAATGGTGCTTTTCGCAGAACGCGCACGTGGATTTCTACCAAACAACGTGCTAAGCATGCCGATGCTGCTCTTTTTAGCACCCGCGCACGGATTCGTGCGAAAACGCGTTTTAAGCATGCACATGCATCTTTTGGTAGACGAGATTGAAGTTTTCTGCAAAACCACAAGATGTGCATGCAAATGGTGCTTTTCGCAGAACGCGCACGTGGATTTCTACCAAACAACGTGCTAAGCATGCCGATGCTGCTCTTTTTAGCACCCGCGCACGGATTCGTGCGAAAACGCGTTTTAAGCATGCACATGCATCTTTGGTAGACGAGATTGAAGTTTTCTGCAAACCACAAGATGTGCATGCAAATGGTGCTTTTCGCAGAACGCGCACGTGGATTTCTACCAAACAACGTGCTAAGCATGCCGATGCTGCTCTTTTTAGCACCTGCGCACGGATTCGTGCGAAAACGCGTTTTAAGCATGCACATGCATCTTTTGGTAGACGCGGATGAAGTTTTCTGCAAAACCACCAGATGTGCATGCAAATGGTGCTTTTCGCAGAACGCGCACGTGGATTTCTACCAAACAACGTGCTCAGCATGCCGATGCTGCTCTTTTTAGCACCCGCGCACGGATTCGTGCGAAAACGCGTTTTAAGCATGCACATGCATCTTTTGGTAGACGAGATTGAAGTTTTCTGCAAAACCACAAGATGTGCATGCAAATGGTGCTTTTGGCAGAACGCGCACGTGGATTTCTACCAAACGACGTGCTAAGCATGCCGATGCTGCTCTTTTTAGCACCCGCGCACGGATTCGTGCGAAAACGCGTTTTAAGCATGCACATGCATCTTTTGGTAGACACGGATGAAGTTTTCTGCAAAACCACAAGATCTGCATGCAAATGGTGCTCTTGGCAGAACGCGCACGTGGATTTCTACCAAACGACGTGCTAAGCATGCCGATGCTGCTCTTTTTAGCACCCGCGCACGGATTCGTGCGAAAACGCGTTTTAAGCATGCACATGCATCTTTTGGTAGACGCGGATGAAGTTTTCTGCAAAACCACAAGATGTGCATGCAAATGGTGCTCTTGGCAGAACGCGCACGTGGATTTCTACCAAACGACGTGCTAAGCATGCCGATGCTGCTCTTTTTAGCACCGCGCACGGATTTGTGCGAAAACGCGTTTTAAGCATGCACATGCATCTTTTGGTAGACGAGATTGAAGTTTTCTGCAAAACCACAAGATGTGCATGCAAATGGTGCTTTTCGCAGAACGCGCACGTGGATTTCTACCAAACAACGTGCTAAGCATGCCGATGCTGCTCTTTTTAGCACCCGCGCACGGATTCGTGCGAAAACGCGTTTTAAGCATGCACATGCATCTTTTGGTAGACGAGATTGAAGTTTTCTGCAAAACCACAAGATGTGCATGCAAATGGTGCTTTTCGCAGAACGCGCACGTGGATTTCTACCAAACAACGTGCTAAGCATGCCGATGCTGCTCTTTTTAGCACCCGCGCACGGATTCGTGCGAAAACGCGTTTTAAGCATGCACATGCATCTTTTGGTAGACGAGATTGAAGTTTTCTGCAAACCACAAGATGTGCATGCAAATGGTGCTTTTCGCAGAACGCGCACGTGGATTTCTACCAAACAACGTGCTAAGCATGCCGATGCTGCTCTTTTTAGCACCCGCGCACGGATTCGTGCGAAAACGCGTTTTAAGCATGCACATGCATCTTTTGGTAGACGAGATTGAAGTTTTCTGCAAAACCACAAGATGTGCATGCAAATGGTGCTTTTCGCAGAACGCGCACGTGGATTTCTACCAAACAACGTGCTAAGCATGCCGATGCTGCTCTTTTTAGCACCTGCGCACGGATTCGTGCGAAAACGCGTTTTAAGCATGCACATGCATCTTTTGGTAGACGCGGATGAAGTTTTCTGCAAAACCACCAGATGTGCATGCAAATGGTGCTTTTCGCAGAACGCGCACGTGGATTTCTACCAAACAACGTGCTCAGCATGCCGATGCTGCTCTTTTTAGCACCCGCGCACGGATTCGTGCGAAAACGCGTTTTAAGCATGCACATGCATCTTTTGGTAGACGAGATTGAAGTTTTCTGCAAAACCACAAGATGTGCATGCAAATGGTGCTTTTGGCAGAACGCGCACGTGGATTTCTACCAAACGACGTGCTAAGCATGCCGATGCTGCTCTTTTTAGCACCCGCGCACGGATTCGTGCGAAAACGCGTTTTAAGCATGCACATGCATCTTTTGGTAGACACGGATGAAGTTTTCTGCAAAACCACAAGATGTGCATGCAAATGGTGCTCTTGGCAGAACGCGCACGTGGATTTCTACCAAACGACGTGCTAAGCATGCCGATGCTGCTCTTTTTAGCACCCGCGCACGGATTCGTGCGAAAACGCGTTTTAAGCATGCACATGCATCTTTTGGTAGACGCGGATGAAGTTTTCTGCAAAACCACAAGATGTGCATGCAAATGGTGCTTTTGGCAGAACGCGCACGTGGATTTCTACCAAACGACGTGCTAAGCATGCCGATGCTGCTCTTTTTAGCACCCGCGCACGGATTTGTGCGAAAACGCGTTTTAAGCATGCACATGCATCTTTTGGTAGACGCGGATGAAGTTTTCTGCAAAACCACAAGATGTGCATGCAAATGGTGCTTTTGGCAGAACGCGCACGTGGATTTCTACCAAACGACGTGCTAAGCATGCCGATGCTGCTCTTTTTAGCACCCGCGCACGGATTTGTGCGAAAACGCGTTTTAAGCATGCACATGCATCTTTTGGTAGACGAGATTGAAGTTTTCTGCAAAACCACAAGATGTGCATGCAAATGGTGCTTTTCGCAGAACGCGCACGTGGATTTCTACCAAACGACGTGCTAAGCATGCCGATGCTGCTCTTTTTAGCACCCGCGCACGGATTCGTGCGATAACGCGTTTTAAGCATGCACATGCATCTTTTGGTAGACGAGATTGAAGTTTTCTGCAAAACCACAAGATGTGCATGCAAATGGTGCTTTTCGCAGAACGCCCACGTGGATTTCTACCAAACAACGTGCTAAGCATGCCGATGCTGCTCTTTTTAGCACCCGCGCACGGATTTGTGCGAAAACGCGTTTTAAGCATGCACATGCATCTTTTGGTAGACGAGATTGAAGTTTTCTGCAAAACCACAAGATGTGCATGCAAATGGTGCTTTTCGCAGAACGCGCACGTGGATTTCTACCAAACAACGTGCTAAGCATGCCGATGCTGCTCTTTTTAGCACCCGCGCACGGATTCGTGCGAAAACGCGTTTTAAGCATGCACATGCATCTTTTGGTAGACGAGATTGAAGTTTTCTGCAAAACCACAAGATGTGCATGCAAATGGTGCTTTTCGCAGAACGCGCACGTGGATTTCTACCAAACAACGTGCTAAGCATGCCGATGCTGCTCCTTTTAGCACCCGCGCACGGATTCGTGCGAAAACGCGTTTTAAGCATGCACATGCATCTTTTTGGTAGACGAGATTGAAGTTTTCTGCAAAACCACAAGATGTGCATGCAAATGGTGCTTTTGGCAGAACGCGCACGTGGATTTCTACCAAACGACGTGCTAAGCATGCCGATGCTGCTCTTTTTAGCACCCGCGCACGGATTCGTGCGAAAACGCGTTTTAAGCATGCACATGCATCTTTTGGTAGACGCGGATGAAGTTTTCTGCAAAACCACAAGATGTGCATGCAAATGGTGCTCTTGGCAGAACGCGCACGTGGTTTCTACCAAACGACGTGCTAAGCATGCCGATGCTGCTCTTTTTAGCACCCGCGCACGGATTCGTGCGAAAACGCGTTTTAAGCATGCACATGCATCTTTTGGTAGACGAGATTGAAGTTTTCTGCAAAACCACAAGATGTGCATGCAAATGGTGCTTTTCGCAGAACGCCCACGTGGATTTCTACCAAACAACGTGCTAAGCATGCCGATGCTGCTCTTTTTAGCACCCGCGCACGGATTCGTGCGAAAACGCGTTTTAAGCATGCACATGCATCTTTTGGTAGACGAGATTGAAGTTTTCTGCAAAACCACAAGATGTGCATGCAAATGGTGCTTTTCGCAGAACGCCCACGTGGATTTCTACCAAACAACGTGCTAAGCATGCCGATGCTGCTCTTTTTAGCACCCGCGCACGGATTTGTGCGAAAACGCGTTTTAAGCATGCACATGCATCTTTTGGTAGACGAGATTGAAGTTTTCTGCAAAACCACAAGATGTGCATGCAAATGGTGCTTTTCGCAGAACGCGCACGTGGATTTCTACCAAACAACGTGCTAAGCATGCCGATGCTGCTCTTTCTAGCACCCGCGCACGGATTCGTGCGAAAACGCGTTTTAAGCATGCACATGCATCATTTGGTAGACGAGATTGAAGTTTTCTGCAAAACCACAAGATGTGCATGCAAATGGTGCTTTTCGCAGAACGCGCACGTGGATTTCTACCAAACAACGTGCTAAGCATGCCGATGCTGCTCTTTTTAGCACCCGCGCACGGATTCGTGCGAAAACGCGTTTTAAGCATGCACATGCATCTTTTGGTAGACGAGATTGAAGTTTTCTGCAAAACCACAAGATGTGCATGCAAATGGTGCTTTTCGCAGAACGCGCACGTGGATTTCTACCAAACAACGTGCTAAGCATGCCGATGCTGCTCTTTTTAGCACCCGCGCACGGATTCGTGCGAAAACGCGTTTTAAGCATGCACATGCATCTTTTGGTAGACGAGATTGAAGTTTTCTGCAAAACCACAAGATTTGCATGCAAATGGTGCCTTTCGCAGAACGCGCACGTGGATTTCTACCAAACAACGTGCTAAGCATGCCGATGCTGCTCTTTTTAGCACCCGCTCACGGATTCGTGCGAAAACGCGTTTTAAGCATGCACATGCATCTTTTGGTAGACGAGATTGAAGTTTTCTGCAAAACCACAAGATGTGCATGCAAATGGTGCTTTTCGCAGAACGCGCACGTGGATTTCTACCAAACAACGTGCTAAGCATGCCGATGCTGCTCTTTTTAGCACCCGCGCACGGATTCGTGCGAAAACGCGTTTTAAGCATGCACATGCATCTTTTGGTAGACGCGGATGAAGTTTTCTGCAAAACCACAAGATGTGCATGCAAATAGTGCTTTTGGCAGAACGCGCACGTGGATTTCTACCAAACGACGTGCTAAGCATGCCGATGCTGCTCTTTTTAGCACCCGCGCACGGATTTGTGCGAAAACGCGTTTTAAGCATGCACATGCATCTTTTGGTAGACGAGATTGAAGTTTTCTGCAAAACCACAAGATGTGCATGCAAATGGTGCTTTTCGCAGAACGCGCACGTGGATTTCTACCAAACAACGTGCTAAGCATGCCGATGCTGCTCTTTTTAGCACCCGCGCACGGATTCGTGCGAAAACGCGTTTTAAGCATGCACATGCATCTTTTGGTAGACGAGATTGAAGTTTTCTGCAAAACCACAAGATGTGCATGCAAATGGTGCTTTTCGCAGAACGCGCACGTGGATTTCTACCAAACAACGTGCTAAGCATGCCGATGCTGCTCTTTTTAGCACCCGCGCACGGATTCGTGCGAAAACGCGTTTTAAGCATGCACATGCATCTTTTGGTAGACGAGATTGAAGTTTTCTGCAAAACCACAAGATGTGCATGCAAATGGTGCTTTTCGCAGAACGCGCACGTGGATTTCTACCAAACAACGTGCTAAGCATGCCGATGCTGCTCTTTTTAGCACCCGCGCACGGATTCGTGCGAAAACGCGTTTTAAGCATGCACATGCATCTTTTGGTAGACGAGATTGAAGTTTTCTGCAAAACCACAAGATGTGCATGCAAATGGTGCTTTTCGCAGAACGCGCACGTGGATTTCTACCAAACAACGTGCTAAGCATGCCGATGCTGCTCTTTTTAGCACCTGCGCACGGATTCGAGCGAAAACGCGTTTTAAGCATGCACATGCATCTTTTGGTAGACGCGGATGAAGTTTTCTGCAAAACCACAAGATGTGCATGCAAATGGTGCTTTTCGCAGAACGCGCACGTGGATTTCTACCAAACAACGTGCTCAGCATGCCGATGCTGCTCTTTTTAGCACCCGCGCACGGATTCGTGCGAAAACGCGTTTTAAGCATGCACATGCATCTTTTGGTAGACGCGGATGAAGTTTTCTGCAAAACCACAAGATGTGCATGCAAATAGTGCTTTTGGCAGAACGCGCACGTGGATTTCTACCAAACGACGTGCTAAGCATGCCGATGCTGCTCTTTTTAGCACCCGCGCACGGATTTGTGCGAAAACGCGTTTTAAGCATGCACATGCATCTTTTGGTAGACGCGGATGAAGTTTTCTGCAAAACCACAAGATGTGCATGCAAATGGTGCTTTTTGCAGAACGCGCACGTGGATTTCTACCAAACGACGTGCTAAGCTTGCCGATGCTGCTCTTTTTAGCACCCGCGCACGGATTTGTGCGAAAATGCGTTTTAAGCATGCACATGCATCTTTTGGTAGACGCGGATGAAGTTTTCTGCAAAACCACAAGATGTGCATGCAAATGGTGCTTTTGGCAGAACGCGCACGTGGATTTCTACCAAACGACGTGCTAAGCATGCCGATGCTGCTCTTTTTAGCACCCGCGCACGCATTTGTGCGAAAACGCGTTTTAAGCATGCACATGCATCTTTTGGTAGACGCGGATGAAGTTTTCTGCAAAACCACAAGATGTGCATGCAAATGGTGCTTTTTGCAGAACGCGCACGTGGATTTCTACCAAACGACGTGCTAAGCATGCCGATGCTGCTCTTTTTAGCACCCGCGCACGCATTTGTGCGAAAACGCGTTTTAAACATGCACATGCATCTTTTGGTAGACGCGGATGAAGTTTTCTGCAAAACCACAAGATGTGCATGCAAATGGTGCTTTTTGCAGAACGCGCACGTGGATTTCTACCAAACGACGTGCTAAGCATGCCGATGCTGCTCTTTTTAGCACCCGCGCACGCATTTGTGCGAAAACGCGTTTTAAGCATGCACATGCATCTTTTGGTAGACGCGGATGAAGTTTTCTGCAAAACCACAAGATGTGCATGCAAATGGTGCTTTTTGCAGAACGCGCACGTGGATTTCTACCAAACGACGTGCTAGGCATGCCGATGCTGCTATTTTTAGCACCCGCGCACGCATTTGTGCGAAAACGCGTTTTAAGCATGCACATGCATCTTTTGGTAGACGCGGATGAAGTTTTCTGCAAAACCACAAGATGTGCATGCAAATGGTGCTTTTTGCAGAACGCGCACGTGGATTTCTACCAAACGACGTGCTAAGAATGCCGATGCTGCTCTTTTTAGCACCCGCGCACGCATTTGTGCGAAAACGCGTTTTAAGCATGCACATGCATCTTTTGGTAGACGCGGATGAAGTTTTCTGCAAAACCACAAGATGTGCATGCAAATGGTGCTTTTTGCAGAACGCGCACGTGGATTTCTACCAAACGACGTGCTAAGCATGCCGATGCTGCTCTTTTTAGCACCCGCGCACGGATTTGTGCGAAAACGCGTTTTAAGCATGCACATGCATCTTTTGGTAGACGCGGATGAAGTTTTCTGCAAAACCACAAGATGTGCATGCAAATGGTGCTTTTTGCAGAACGCGCACGTGGATTTCTACCAAACGACGTGCTAGGCATGCCGATGCTGCTATTTTTAGCACCCGCGCACGCATTTGTGCGAAAACGCGTTTTAAGCATGCACATGCATCTTTTGGTAGACGCGGATGAAGTTTTCTGCAAAACCACAAGATGTGCATGCAAATGGTGCTTTTTGCAGAACGCGCACGTGGATTTCTACCAAACGACGTGCTAAGCATGCCGATGCTGCTCTTTTTAGCAACCGCGCACGGATTTGTGCGAAAACGCGTTTTAAGCATGCACATGCATCTTTTGGTAGACGCGGATGAAGTTTTCTGCAAAACCACAAGATGTGCATGCAAATGGTGCTTTTGGCAGAACGCGCACGTGGATTTCTACCAAACGAGGTGCTAAGCATGCCGATGCTGCTCTTTTTAGCACCCGCGCACGCATTTGTGCGAAAACGCGTTTTAAGCATGCACATGCATCTTTTGGTAGAAACCGGATGAAGTTTTCTGCAAAACCACAACATGTGCATACAAATGGTGCTTTTTGCAGAACGCGCACGTGGATTTCTACCAAACGACGTGCTAAGAATGCCGATGCTGCTCTTTTTAGCACCCGCGCACGCATTTGTGCGAAAACGCGTTTTAAGCATGCACATGCATCTTTTGGTAGACGCGGATGAAGTTTTCTGCAAAACCACAAGATGTGCATGCAAATGGTGCTTTTTGCAGAACGCGCACGTGGATTTCTACCAAACGACGTGCTAAGCATGCCGATGCTGCTCTTTTTAGCACCCGCGCACGGATTTGTGCGAAAACGCGTTTTAAGCATGCACATGCATCTTTTGGTAGACGCGGATGAAGTTTTCTGCAAAACCACAAGATGTGCATGCAAATGGTGCTTTTGGCAGAACGCGCACGTGGATTTCTACCAAACGACGTGCTAAGCATGCCGATGCTGCTCTTTTTAGCACCCGCGCACGCATTTGTGCGAAAACGCGTTTTAAGCATGCACATGCATCTTTTGGTAGACGCGGATGAAGTTTTCTGCAAAACCACAAGATGTGCATGCAAATGGTGCTTTTGGCAGAACGCGCACGTGGATTTCTACCAAACGACGTGCTAAGCATGCCGATGCTGCTCTTTTTAGCACCCGCGCACGCATTTGTGCGAAAACGCGTTTTAAGCATGCACATGCATCTTTTGGTAGACGCGGATGAAGTTTTCTGCAAAACCACAAGATGTGCATGCAAATGGTGCTTTTTGCAGAACGCGCACGTGGATTTCTACCAAACGACGTGCTAAGTATGCCGATGCTGCTCTTTTTAGCACCCGCGCACGCATTTGTGCGAAAACGCGTTTTAAGCATGCACATGCATCTTTTGGTAGACGCGGATGAAGTTTTCTGCAAAACCACAAGATGTGCATGCAAATGGTGCTTTTTGCAGAACGCGCACGTGGATTTCTACCAAACGACGTGCTAAGAACGCCGATGCTGCTCTTTTTAGCACCCGCGCACGCATTTGTGCGAAAACGCGTTTTAAGCATGCACATGCATCTTTTGGTAGACGAGATTGAAGTTTTCTGTAAAACCACAATATGTGCATGCAAATGGTGCTTTTCGCAGAACGCGCACGTGGATTTCTACCAAACAACGTGCTAAGCATGCCGATGCTGCTCTTTTTACCACCCGCGCACGGATTCGTGCGAAAACGCGTTTTAAGCATGCACATGCATCTTTTGGTAGACGCGGATGAAGTTTTCTGCAAAACCACAAGATGTGCATGCAAATGGTGCTTTTCGCAGAACGCGCACGTGGATTTCTACCAAACGACGTGCTAAGCATGCCGATGCTGCTCTTTTTAGCAACCGCGCACGGATTCGTGCGAAAACGCGTTTGAAATATGCACATGCATCTTTTGGTAGACGCGGATGAAGTTTTCTGCAAAACCACAAGATGTGCATGCAAATGGTGCTCTTGGTAGAACGCGCACGTGGATTTCTACCAAACGACGTGCTAAGCATGCCGATGATGCTCTTTTTAGCACCCGCGCACGGATTTGTGCGAAAACGCGTTTTAAGCATGCACATGCATCTTTTGGTAGACGAGATTGAAGTTTTCTGCAAAACCACAAGATGTGCATGCAAATGGTGCTTTTCGCAGAACGCGCACGTGGATTTCTACCAAACGACGTGCTAAGCATGCCGATGCTGCTCTTTTTAGCACCCGCGCACGGATTCGTGCGAAAACGCGTTTTAAGCATGCACATGCATCTTTTGGTAGACGAGATTGAAGTTTTCTGCAAAACCACAAGATGTGCATGCAAATGGTGCTTTTCGCAGAACGCCCACGTGGATTTCTACCAAACAACGTGCTAAGCATGCCGATGCTGCTCTTTTTAGCACCCGCGCACGGATTTGTGCGAAAACGCGTTTTAAGCATGCACATGCATCTTTTGGTAGACGAGATTGAAGTTTTCTGCAAAACCACAAGATGTGCATGCAAATGGTGCTTTTCGCAGAACGCGCACGTGGATTTCTACCAAACAACGTGCTAAGCATGCCGATGCTGCTCTTTTTAGCACCCGCGCACGGATTCGTGCGAAAACGCGTTTTAAGCATGCACATGCATCTTTTGGTAGACGAGATTGAAGTTTTCTGCAAAACCACAAGATGTGCATGCAAATGGTGCTTTTCGCAGAACGCGCACGTGGATTTCTACCAAACAACGTGCTAAGCATGCCGATGCTGCTCCTTTTAGCACCCGCGCACGGATTCGTGCGAAAACGCGTTTTAAGCATGCACATGCATCTTTTGGTAGACGAGATTGAAGTTTTCTGCAAAACCACAACATGTGCATGCAAATGGTGCTTTTGGCAGAACGCGCACGTGGATTTCTACCAAACGACGTGCTAAGCATGCCGATGCTGCTCTTTTTAGCACCCGCGCACGGATTCGTGCGAAAACGCGTTTTAAGCATGCACATGCATCTTTTGGTAGACGCGGATGAAGTTTTCTGCAAAACCACAAGATGTGCATGCAAATGGTGCTCTTGGCAGAACGCGCACGTGGATTTCTACCAAACGGCGTGCTAAGCATGCCGATGCTGCTCTTTTTAGCACCCGCGCACGGATTCGTGCGAAAACGCGTTTTAAGCATGCACATGCATCTTTTGGTAGACGAGATTGAAGTTTTCTGCAAAACCACAAGATGTGCATGCAAATGGTGCTTTTCGCAGAACGCCCACGTGGATTTCTACCAAACAACGTGCTAAGCATGCCGATGCTGCTCTTTTTAGCACCCGCGCACGGATTTGTGCGAAAACGCGTTTTAAGCATGCACATGCATCTTTTGGTAGACGAGATTGAAGTTTTCTGCAAAACCACAAGATGTGCATGCAAATGGTGCTTTTCGCAGAACGCGCACGTGGATTTCTACCAAACAACGTGCTCAGCATGCCGATGCTGCTCTTTTTAGCACCCGCGCACGGATTCGTGCGAAAACGCGTTTTAAGCATGCACATGCATCTTTTGGTAGACGAGATTGAAGTTTTCTGCAAAACCACAAGATGTGCATGCAAATGGTGCTTTTGGCAGAACGCGCACGTGGATTTCTACCAAACGACGTGCTAAGCATGCCGATGCTGCTCTTTTTAGCACCCGCGCACGGATTCGTGCGAAAACGCGTTTTAAGCATGCACATGCATCTTTTGGTAGACACGGATGAAGTTTTCTGCAAAACCACAAGATGTGCATGCAAATGGTGCTCTTGGCAGAACGCGCACGTGGATTTCTACCAAACGACGTGCTAAGCATGCCGATGCTGCTCTTTTTAGCACCCGCGCACGGATTCGTGCGAAAACGCGTTTTAAGCATGCACATGCATCTTTTGGTAGACGAGATTGAAGTTTTCTGCAAAACCACAAGATGTGCATGCAAATGGTGCTTTTCGCAGAACGCGCACGTGGATTTCTACCAAACAACGTGCTAAGCATGCCGATGCTGCTCTTTTTAGCACCCGCGCACGGATTCGTGCGAAAACGCGTTTTAAGCATGCACATGCATCTTTTGGTAGACACGGATGAAGTTTTCTGCAAAACCACAAGATGTGCATGCAAATGGTGCTTTTCGCAGAACGCGCACGTGGATTTCTACCAAACAACGTGCTAAGCATGCCGATGCTGCTCTTTTTAGCACCCGCGCACGGATTCGTGCGAAAACGCGTTTTAAGCATGCACATGCATCTTTTGGTAGACGAGATTGAAGTTTTCTGCAAAACCACAAGATGTGCATGCAAATGGTGCTTTTCGCAGAACGCGCACGTGGATTTCTACCAAACAACGTGCTAAGCATGCCGATGCTGCTCTTTTTAGCACCCGCGCACGGATTCGTGCGAAAACGCGTTTTAAGCATGCACATGCATCTTTTGGTAGACGAGATTGAAGTTTTCTGCAAAACCACAAGATTTGCATGCAAATGGTGCCTTTCGCAGAACGCGCACGTGGATTTCTACCAAACAACGTGCTAAGCATGCCGATGCTGCTCTTTTTAGCACCCGCTCACGGATTCGTGCGAAAACGCGTTTTAAGCATGCACATGCATCTTTTGGTAGACGAGATTGAAGTTTTCTGCAAAACCACAAGATGTGCATGCAAATGGTGCTTTTCGCAGAACGCGCACGTGGATTTCTACCAAACAACGTGCTAAGCATGCCGATGCTGCTCTTTTTAGCACCCGCGCACGGATTCGTGCGAAAACGCGTTTTAAGCATGCACATGCATCTTTTGGTAGACGCGGATGAAGTTTTCTGCAAAACCACAAGATGTGCATGCAAATAGTGCTTTTGGCAGAACGCGCACGTGGATTTCTACCAAACGACGTGCTAAGCATGCCGATGCTGCTCTTTTTAGCACCCGCGCACGGATTTGTGCGAAAACGCGTTTTAAGCATGCACATGCATCTTTTGGTAGACGCGGATGAAGTTTTCTGCAAAACCACAAGATGTGCAGGCAAATGGTGCTTTTTGCAGAACGCGCACGTGGATTTCTACCAAACGACGTGCTAAGCTTGCCGATGCTGCTCTTTTTAGCACCCGCGCACGGATTTGTGAGAAAACGCGTTTTAAGCATGCACATGCATCTTTTGGTAGACGCGGATGAAGTTTTCTGCAAAACCACAAGATGTGCATGCAAATGGTGCTTTTTGCAGAACGCGCACGTGGATTTCTACCAAACGACGTGCTAAGCTTGCCGATGCTGCTCTTTTTAGCACCCGCGCACGGATTTGTGCGAAAATGCGTTTTAAGCATGCACATGCATCTTTTGGTAGACGCGGATGAAGTTTTCTGCAAAACCACAAGATGTGCATGCAAATGGTGCTTTTGGCAGAACGCGCACGTGGATTTCTACCAAACGACGTGCTAAGCATGCCGATGCTGCTCTTTTTAGCACCCGCGCACGCATTTGTGCGAAAACGCGATTTAAGCATGCACATGCATCTTTTGGTAGACGCGGATGAAGTTTTCTGCAAAACCACAAGATGTGCATGCAAATGGTGCTTTTTGCAGAACGCGCACGTGGATTTCTACCAAACGACGTGCTAAGCATGCCGATGCTGCTCTTTTTAGCACCCGCGCACGGATTCGTGCGAAAACGCGTTCTAAGCATGCACATGCATCTTTTGGTAGACGCGGATGAAGTTTTCTGCAAAACCACAAGATGTGCATGCAAATGGTGCTCTTGGCAGAACGCGCACGTGGATTTCTACCAAACGACGTGCTAAGCATGCCGATGCTGCTCTTTTTAGCACCCGCGCACGGATTTGTGCGAAAACGCGTTTTAAGCATGCACATGCATCTTTTGGTAGACGAGATTGAAGTTTTCTGCAAAACCACAAGATGTGCATGCAAATGGTGCTTTTCGCAGAACGCGCACGTGGATTTCTACCAAACAACGTGCTAAGCATGCCGATGCTGCTCTTTTTAGCACCCGCGCACGGATTCGTGCGAAAACGCGTTTTAAGCATGCACATGCATCTTTTGGTAGACGAGATTGAAGTTTTCTGCAAAACCACAAGATGTGCATGCAAATGGTGCTTTTCGCAGAACGCGCACGTGGATTTCTACCAAACAACGTGCTAAGCATGCCGATGCTGCTCTTTTTAGCACCCGCGCACGGATTCGTGCGAAAACGCGTTTTAAGCATGCACATGCATCTTTTGGTAGACGAGATTGAAGTTTTCTGCAAAACCACAAGATGTGCATGCAAATGGTGCTTTTCGCAGAACGCGCACGTGGATTTCTACCAAACAACGTGCTAAGCATGCCGATGCTGCTCTTTTTAGCACCCGCGCAAGGATTCGTGCGAAAACGCGTTTTAAGCATGCACATGCATCTTTTGGTAGACGAGATTGAAGTTTTCTGCAAAACCACAAGATGTGCATGCAAATGGTGCTTTTCGCAGAACGCGCACGTGGATTTCTACCAAACAACGTGCTAAGCATGCCGATGCTGCTCTTTTTAGCACCTGCGCACGGATTCGTGCGAAAACGCGTTTTAAGCATGTCACGCGTGTGTTTTGTAGACGCGGATGAAGTTTTCTGCAAAACCACAAGATGTGCATGCAAATGGTGCTTTTCGCAGAACGCGCACGTGGATTTCTACCAAACAACGTGCTCAGCATGCCGATGCTGCTCTTTTTAGCACCCGCGCACGGATTCGTGCGAAAAAGCGTTTTAAGCATGCACATGCATCTTTTGGTAGACGAGATTGAAGTTTTCTGCAAAACCACAAGATGTGCATGCAAATGGTGCTTTTGGCAGAACGCGCACGTGGATTTCTACCAAACGACGTGCTAAGCATGCCGATGCTGCTCTTTTTAGCACCCGCGCACGGATTCGTGCGAAAACGCGTTTTAAGCATGCACATGCATCTTTTGGTAGACACGGATGAAGTTTTCTGCAAAACCACAAGATGTGCATGCAAATGGTGCTCTTGGCAGAACGCGCACGTGGATTTCTACCAAACGACGTGCTAAGCATGCCGATGCTGCTCTTTTTAGCACCCGCGCACGGATTTGTGCGAAAACGCGTTTTAAGCATGCACATGCATCTTTTGGTAGACGCGGATGAAGTTTTCTGCAAAACCACAAGATGTGCATGCAAATGGTGCTTTTGGAAGAACGCGCACGTGGATTTCTACCAAAGGACGTGCTAAGCATGCCGATGCTGCTCTTTTTAGCACCCGCGCACGGATTCGTGCGAAAAACGCGTTTTAAGCATGCACATGCATCTTTTGGTAGACGCGGATGAAGTTTTCTGCAAAACCACAAGATGTGCATGCAAATGGTGCTTTTCGCAGAACGCGCACGTGGATTTCTACCAAACAACGTGCTCAGCATGCCGATGCTGCTCTTTTTAGCACCCGCGCACGGATTCGTGCGAAAACGCGTTTTAAGCATGCACATGCATCTTTTGGTAGACGAGATTGAAGTTTTCTGCAAAACCACAAGATGTGCATGCAAATGGTGCTTTTGGCAGAACGCGCACGTGGATTTCTACCAAACGACGTGCTAAGCATGCCGATGCTGCTCTTTTTAGCACCCCGCGCACGGATTCGTGCGAAAACGCGTTTTAAGCATGCACATGCATCTTTTGGTAGACACGGATGAAGTTTTCTGCAAAACCACAAGATGTGCATGCAAATGGTGCTCTTGGCAGAACGCGCACGTGGATTTCTACCAAACGACGTGCTAAGCATGCCGAGCTGCTCTTTTTAGCACCCGCGCACGGATTCGTGCGAAAACGCGTTTTAAGCATGCACATGCATCTTTTGGTAGACGCGGATGAAGTTTTCTGCAAAACCACAAGATGTGCTGCAAATGGTGCTTTTGGCAGAACGCGCACGTGGATTTCTACCAAACGACGTGCTAAGCATGCCGATGCTGCTCTTTTTAGCACCCCGCGCACGGATTTGTGCGAAAACGCGTTTTAAGCATGCACATGCATCTTTGGTAGACGCGGATGAAGTTTTCTGCAAAACCACAAGATGTGCATGCAAATGGTGCTTTTGGAAGAACGCGCACGTGGATTTCTACCAAACGACGTGCTAAGCATGCCGATGCTGCTCTTTTTAGCACCCGCGCACGGATTTGTGCGAAAACGCGTTTTAAGCATGCACATGCATCTTTTGGTAGACGAGATTGAAGTTTTCTGCAAAACACGAGATGTGCATGCAAATGGTGCTTTTCTTAGAACGCGCACGTGGATTTCTACCAAACGACGTGCTAAGCATGTCGATGCTGCTCTTTTTAGCACCCCGCGCACGGATTCGTGCGATAACGCGTTTTAAGCATGCACATGCATCTTTTGGTAGACGAGATTGAAGTTTTCTGCAAAACCACAAGATGTGCATGCAAATGGTGCTTTTCGCAGAACGCCCACGTGATTTCTACCAAACAAACGTGCTAAGCATGCCGATGCTGCTCTTTTTAGCACCCGCGCACGGATTTGTGCGAAAACGCGTTTTTAAGCATGCACATGCATCTTTTGGTAGACGAGATTGAAGTTTTCTGCAAAACCACAAGATGTGCATGCAAATGGTGCTTTTCGCAGAACGCGCACGTGGATTTCTACCAAACAACGTGCTAAGCATGCCGATGCTGCTCTTTTTAGCACCCGCGCACGGATTCGTGCGAAAACGCGTTTTAAGCATGCACATGCATCTTTTGGTAGACGAGATTGAAGTTTTCTGCAAAACCACAAGATGTGCATGCAAATGGTGCTTTTCGCAGAACGCGCACGTGGATTTCTACCAAACAACGTGCTAAGCATGCCGATGCTGCTCCTTTAGCACCCGCGCACGGATTCGTGCGAAAACGCGTTTTAAGCATGCACATGCATCTTTTGGTAGACGAGATTGAAGTTTTCTGCAAAACCACAAGATGTGCATGCAAATGGTGCTTTTGGCAGAACGCGCACGTGGATTTCTACCAAACGACGTGCTAAGCATGCCGATGCTGCTCTTTTTAGCACCCGCGCACGGATTCGTGCGAAAACGCGTTTTAAGCATGCACATGCATCTTTTGGTAGACGCGGATGAAGTTTTCTGCAAAACCACAAGATGTGCATGCAAATGGTGCTCTTGGCAGAACGCGCACGTGGATTTCTACCAAACGACGTGCTAAGCATGCCGATGCTGCTCTTTTTAGCACCCGCGCACGGATTCGTGCGAAAACGCGTTTTAAGCATGCACATGCATCTTTTGGTAGACGAGATTGAAGTTTTCTGCAAAACCACAAGATGTGCATGCAAATGGTGCTTTTCGCAGAACGCCCACGTGGATTTCTACCAAACAACGTGCTAAGCATGCCGATGCTGCTCTTTTTAGCACCCGCGCACGGATTCGTGCGAAAACGCGTTTTAAGCATGCACATGCATCTTTTGGTAGACGAGATTGAAGTTTTCTGCAAAACCACAAGATGTGCATGCAAATGGTGCTTTTCGCAGAACGCCCACGTGGATTTCTACCAAACAACGTGCTAAGCATGCCGATGCTGCTCTTTTTAGCACCCGCGCACGGATTTGTGCGAAAACGCGTTTTAAGCATGCACATGCATCTTTTGGTAGACGAGATTGAAGTTTTCTGCAAAACCACAAGATGTGCATGCAAATGGTGCTTTTCGCAGAACGCGCACGTGGATTTCTACCAAACAACGTGCTAAGCATGCCGATGCTGCTCTTTTTAGCACCCGCGCACGGATTCGTGCGAAAACGCGTTTTAAGCATGCACATGCATCTTTTGGTAGACGAGATTGAAGTTTTCTGCAAAACCACAAGATGTGCATGCAAATGGTGCTTTTCGCAGAACGCGCACGTGGATTTCTACCAAACGACGTGCTAAGCATGCCGATGCTGCTCTTTTTAGCACCCTCGCACGGATTTGTGCGAAAATGCGTTTTAAGCATGCACATGCATCTTTTGGTAGACGCGGATGAAGTTTTCTGCAAAACCACAAGATGTGCATGCAAATGGTGCTTTTGGCAGAACGCGCACGTGGATTTCTACCAAACGACGTGCTAAGCATGCCGATGCTGCTCTTTTTAGCACCCGCGCACGCATTTGTGCGAAAACGCGTTTTAAGCATGCACATGCATCTTTTGGTAGACGCGGATGAAGTTTTCTGCAAAACCACAAGATGTGCATGCAAATGGTGCTTTTCGCAGAACGCGCACGTGGATTTCTACCAAACAACGTGCTAAGCATGCCGATGCTGCTCTTTTTAGCACCCGCGCACGGATTCGTGCGAAAACGCGTTTTAAGCATGCACATGCATCTTTTGGTAGACGCGGATGAAGTTTTCTGCAAAACCACAAGATGTGCATGCAAATAGTGCTTTTGGCAGAACGCGCACGTGGATTTCTACCAAACGACGTGCTAAGCATGCCGATGCTGCTCTTTTTAGCACCCGCGCACGGATTTGTGCGAAAACGCGTTTTAAGCATGCACATGCATCTTTTGGTAGACGAGATTGAAGTTTTCTGCAAAACCACAAGATGTGCATGCAAATGGTGCTTTTCGCAGAACGCGCACGTGGATTTCTACCAAACAACGTGCTAAGCATGCCGATGCTGCTCTTTTTAGCACCCGCGCACGGATTCGTGCGAAAACGCGTTTTAAGCATGCACATGCATCTTTTGGTAGACGAGATTGAAGTTTTCTGCAAAACCACAAGATGTGCATGCAAATGGTGCTTTTCGCAGAACGCGCACGTGGATTTCTACCAAACGACGTGCTAAGCTTGCCGATGCTGCTCTTTTTAGCACCCGCGCACGGATTTGTGCGAAAATGCGTTTTAAGCATGCACATGCATCTTTTGGTAGACGCGGATGAAGTTTTCTGCAAAACCACAAGATGTGCATGCAAATGGTGCTTTTGGCAGAACGCGCACGTGGATTTCTACCAAACGACGTGCTAAGTATGCCGATGCTGCTCTTTTTAGCACCCGCGCACGCATTTGTGCGAAAACGCGTTTTAAGCATGCACATGCATCTTTTGGTAGACGCGGATGAAGTTTTCTGCAAAACCACAAGATGTGCATGCAAATGGTGCTTTTTGCAGAACGCGCACGTGGATTTCTACCAAACGACGTGCTAAGCATGCCGATGCTGCTCTTTTTAGCACCCGCGCACGCATTTGTGCGAAAACGCGTTTTAAACATGCACATGCATCTTTTGGTAGACGCGGATGAAGTTTTCTGCAAAACCACAAGATGTGCATGCAAATGGTGCTTTTTGCAGAACGCGCACGTGGATTTCTACCAAACGACGTGCTAAGCATGCCGATGCTGCTCTTTTTAGCACCCGCGCACGCATTTGTGCGAAAACGCGTTTTAAGCATGCACATGCATCTTTTGGTAGACGAGATTGAAGTTTTCTGCAAAACCACAAGATGTGCATGCAAATGGTGCCTTTCGCCGCAGAACGCGCACGTGGATTTCTACCAAACAACGTGCTAAGCATGCCGATGCTGCTCTTTTTAGCACCCCGCGCACGGATTCGTGCGAAAACGCGTTTTAAGCATGCACATGCATCTTTTCGTAGACGCGGATGAAGTTTTCTGCAAAACCACAAGATGTGCATGCAAATGGTGCTTCTGGCAGAACGCGCACGTGGATTTCTACCAAACGACGTGCTAAGCATGCCGATGCTGCTCTTTTTAGCACCCGCGCACGGATTCGTGCGAAAACGCGTTTTAAGCATGCACATGCATCTTTTGGTAGACGCGGATGAAGTTTTCTGCAAAACCACAAGATGTGCATGCAAATGGTGCTCTTGGCAGAACGCGCACGTGGATTTCTACCAAACGACGTGCTAAGCATGCCGATGCTGCTCTTTTTAGCACCCGCGCACGGATTTGTGCGAAAAACGCGTTTTTAAGCATGCACATGCATCTTTTGGTAGACGAGATTGAAGTTTTCTGCAAAACCACAAGATGTGCATGCAAATGGTGCTTTTCGCAGAACGCGCACGTGGATTTCTACCAAACAACGTGCTAAGCATGCCGATGCTGCTCTTTTTAGCACCCGCGCACGGATTTGTGCGAAAACGCGTTTTAAGCATGCACATGCATCTTTTGGTAGACGAGATTGAAGTTTTTTGCAAAACCACAAGATGTGCATGCAAATGGTGCTTTTCGCAGAACGCGCACGTGGATTTCTACCAAACAACGTGCTAAGCATGCCGATGCTGCTCTTTTTAGCACCCGCGCACGGATTCGTGCGAAAAACGCGTTTTAAGCATGCACATGCATCTTTTGGTAGACGAGATTGAAGTTTTCTGCAAAACCACAATATGTGCATGCAAATGGTGCTTTTCGCAGAACGCGCACATGGATTTCTACCAAACAACGGGCTAAGCATGCCGATGCTGCTCTTTTTAGCACCCGCGCACGGATTCGTGCGAAAACGCGTTTTAAGCATGCACATGCATCTTTTGGTAGACGCGGATGAAGTTTTCTGCAAAACCACAAGATGTGCATGCAAATGGTGCTCTTGGCAGAACGCGCACGTGGATTTCTACCAAACGACGTGCTAAGCATGCCGATGCTGCTCTTTTTAGCACCCACGCACGGATTCGTGCGAAAACGCGTTTTAAGCATGCACATGCATCTTTTGGTAGACGAGATTGAAGTTTTCTGCAAAACCACAAGATATGCATGCAAATGGTGCTTTTCGCAGAACGCCCACGTGGATTTCTACCAAACAACGTGCTAAGCATGCCGATGCTGCTCTTTTTAGCACCCGCGCACGGATTTGTGCGAAAACGCGTTTTAAGCATGCACATGCATCTTTTGGTAGACGAGATTGAAGTTTTCTGCAAAACCACAAGATGTGCATGCAAATGCAAATGGTGCTTTTTCGCAGAACGCCCACGTGGATTTCTACCAAACAACGTGCTAAGCATGCCGATGCTGCTCTTTTTAGTACCCGCGCACGGATTCGTGCGAAAACGCGTTTTAAGCATGCACATGCATCTTTTGGTAGACGCGGATGAAGTTTTTCTGCAAAACCACAAGATGTGCATGCAAATCGTGCTTTTGGCAGAACGCGCACGTGGATTTCTACCAAACGACGTGCTAAGCATGCCGATGCTGCTCTTTTTAGCACCCGCGCACGGATTTGTGCGAAAACGCGTTTTAAGCATGCACATGCATCTTTTGGTAGACGCGATTGAAGTTTTCTGCAAAACCACAAGATGTGCATGCAAATGGTGCTTTTTCGCAGAACGCGCACGTGGATTTCTACCAAACGACGTGCTAAGCATGCCGATGCTGCTCTTTTTAGCACCCGCGCACGGATTCGTGCGATAAACGCGTTTTAAGCATGCACATGCATCTTTTGGTAGACGAGATTGAAGTTTTCTGCAAAACCACAAGATGTGCATGCAAATGGTGCCTTTCGCAGAACGCGCACGTGGATTTCTACCAAACAACGTGCTAAGCATGCCGATGCTGCTCTTTTTAGCACCCGCGCACGGATTCGTGCGAAAACGCGTTTTAAGCATGCACATGCATCTTTTGGTAGACGCGGATGAAGTTTTCTGCAAAACCACAAGATGTGCATGCAAATGGTGCTTCTGGCAGAACGCGCACGTGGATTTCTACCAAACGACGTGCTAAGCATGCCGATGCTGCTCTTTTTAGCACCCGCGCACGGATTCGTGCGAAAAACGCGTTTTAAGCATGCACATGCATCTTTTGGTAGACGCGGATGAAGTTTTCTGCAAAACCACAAGATGTGCATGCAAATGGTGCTCTTGGCAGAACGCGCACGTGGATTTCTACCAAACGACGTGCTAAGCATGCCGATGCTGCTCTTTTTAGCACCCGCGCACGGATTTGTGCGAAAACGCGTTATAAGCATGCACATGCATCTTTTGGTAGACGAGATTGAAGTTTTCTGCAAAACCACAAGATGTGCATGCAAATGGGGCTTTTCGCAGAACGCGCACGTGGATTTCTACCAAACAACGTGCTAAGCATGCCGATGCTGCTCTTTTTAGCACCCGCGCACGGATTTGTGCGAAAACGAGTTTTAAGCATGCACATGCATCTTTTGGTAGACGAGATTGAAGTTTTCTGCAAAACCACAAGATGTGCATGCAAATGGTGCTTTTCGCAGAACGCGCACGTGGATTTCTACCAAACAACGTGCTAAGCATGCCGATGCTGCTCTTTTTAGCACCCGCGCACGGATTCGTGCGAAAACGCGTTTTAAGCATGCACATGCATCTTTTGGTAGACGAGATTGAAGTTTTCTGCAAAACCACAAGATGTGCATGCAAATGGTGCTTTTCGCAGAACGCGCACATGGATTTCTACCAAACAACGGGCTAAGCATGCCGATGCTGCTCTTTTTAGCACCCGCGCACGGATTCGTGCGAAAACGCGTTTTAAGCATGCACATGCATCTTTTGGTAGACGAGATTGAAGTTTTCTGCAAAACCACAAGATGTGCATGCAAATGGTGCCTTTCGCAGAACGCGCACGTGGATTTCTACCAAACAACGTGCTAAGCATGCCGATGCTGCTCTTTTTAGCACCCGCGCACGGATTCGTGCGAAAACGCGTTTTAAGCATGCACATGCATCTTTTGGTAGACGAGATTGAAGTTTTCTGCAAAACCACAAGATGTGCATGCAAATGGTGCTTTTCGCAGAACGCCCACGTGGATTTCTACCAAACAACGTGCTAAGCATGCCGATGCTGCTCTTTTTAGCACCCGCGCACGGATTCGTGCGAAAACGCGTTTTAAGCATGCACATGCATCTTTTGGTAGACGCGGATGAAGTTTTCTGCAAAACCACAAGATGTGCATGCAAATGGTGCTTTTGGCAGAACGCGCACGTGGATTTCTACCAAACGACGTGCTAAGCATGCCGATGCTGCTCTTTTTAGCACCCGCGCACGGATTTGTGCGAAAACGCGTTTTAAGCATGCACATGCATCTTTTGGTAGACGCGGATGAAGTTTTCTGCAAAACCACAAGATGTGCATGCAAATGGTGCTTTTGGCAGAACGCGCACGTGGATTTCTACCAAACGACGTGCTAAGCATGCCGATGCTGCTCTTTTTAGCACCCGCGCACGGATTTGTGCGAAAACGCGTTTTAAAGCATGCACATGCATCTTTTGGTAGACGAGATTGAAGTTTTCTGCAAAACCACAAGATGTGCATGCAAATGGTGCTTTTCGCAGAACGCGCACGTGGATTTCTACCAAACGACGTGCTAAGCATGCCGATGCTGCTCTTTTTAGCACCCGCGCACGGATTTGTGCGAAAAACGCGTTTTAAGCATGCACATGCATCTTTTGGTAGACGAGATTGAAGTTTTCTGCAAAACCACAAGATGTGCATGCAAATGGTGCTTTTCGCAGAACGCGCACGTGGATTTCTACCAAACAACGTGCTAAGCATGCCGATGCTGCTCTTTTTAGCACCCGCGCACGGATTCGTGCGAAAACGCGTTTTAAGCATGCACATGCATCTTTTGGTAGACGAGATTGAAGTTTTCTGCAAAACCACAAGATGTGCATGCAAATGGTGCTTTTCGCAGATCGCGCACGTGGATTTCTACCAAACAACGTGCTAAGCATGCCGATGCTGCTCCTTTTAGCACCCGCGCACGGATTCGTGCGAAAACGCGTTTTAAGCATGCACATGCATCTTTTGGTAGACGAGATTGAAGTTTTCTGCAAAACCACAAGATGTGCATGCAAATGGTGCTTTTGGCAGAACGCGCACGTGGATTTCTACCAAACAACGTGCTAAGCATGCCGATGCTGCTCTTTTTAGCACCCGCGCACGGATTCGTGCGAAAACGCGTTTTAAGCATGCACATGCATCTTTTGGTAGACGAGATTGAAGTTTTCTGCAAAACCACAAGATGTGCATGCAAATGGTGCTTTTCGCAGATCGCGCACGTGGATTTCTACCAAACGACGTGCTAAGCATGCCGATGCTGCTCTTTTTAGCACCCGCGCACGGATTCGTGCGAAAACGGGTTTTAAGCATGCACATGCATCTTTTGGTAGACGCGGATGAAGTTTTCTGCAAAACCACAAGATGTGCATGCAAATGGTGCTCTTGGCAGAACGCGCACGTGGATTTCTACCAAACGACGTGCTAAGCATGCCGATGCTGCTCTTTTTAGCACCCGCGCACGGATTCGTGCGAAAACGCGTTTTAAGCATGCACATGCATCTTTTGGTAGACGAGATTGAAGTTTTCTGCAAAACCACAAGATGTGCATGCAAATGGTGCTTTTCGCAGAACGCCCACGTGGATTTCTACCAAACAACGTGCTAAGCATGCCGATGCTGCTCTTTTTAGCACCCGCGCACGGATTTGTGCGAAAACGCGTTTTAAGCATGCACATGCATCTTTTGGTAGACGAGATTGAAGTTTTCTGCAAAACCACAAGATGTGCATGCAAATGGTGCTTTTCGCAGAACGCGCACGTAGATTTCTACCAAACAACGTGCTAAGCATGCCGATGCTGCTCCTTTTAGCACCCGCGCACGGATTCGTGCGAAAACGCGTTTTAAGCATGCACATGCATCTTTTGGTAGACGAGATTGAAGTTTTCTGCAAAACCACAAGATGTGCATGCAAATGGTGCTTTTGGCAGAACGCGCACGTGGATTTCTACCAAACAACGTGCTAAGCATGCCGATGCTGCTCTTTTTAGCACCCGCGCACGGATTCGTGCGAAAACGCGTTTTAAGCATTCACATGCATCTTTTGGTAGACGAGATTGAAGTTTTCTGCAAAACCACAAGATGTGCATGCAAATGGTGCTTTTCGCAGATCGCGCACGTGGATTTCTACCAAACGACGTGCTAAGCATGCCGATGCTGCTCTTTTTAGCACCCGCGCACGGATTCGTGCGAAAACGGGTTTTAAGCATGCACATGCATCTTTTGGTAGACGCGGATGAAGTTTTCTGCAAAAACCACAAGATGTGCATGCAAATGGTGCTCTTGGCAGAACGCGCACGTGGATTTCT
This sequence comes from Dermacentor andersoni, assembly GCF_023375885.2. Classification (NCBI taxonomy): domain Eukaryota; kingdom Metazoa; phylum Arthropoda; class Arachnida; order Ixodida; family Ixodidae; genus Dermacentor; species Dermacentor andersoni. The sequence goes on along the minus strand of NW_027315371.1, from coordinate 2,733 downwards.
ACCAAACGACGTGCTAAGCATGCCGATGCTGCTCTTTTTAGCACCCGCGCACGGATTCGTGCGAAAAACGCGTTTTAAGCATGCACATGCATCTTTTGGTAGACGAGATTGAAGTTTTCTGCAAAACCACAAGATGTGCATGCAAATGGTGCTTTTCGCAGAACGCCCACGTGGATTTCTACCAAACAACGTGCTAAGCATGCCGATGCTGCTCTTTTTAGCACCCGCGCACGGATTTGTGCGAAAACGCGTTTTAAGCATGCACATGCATCTTTTGGTAGACGAGATTGAAGTTTTCTGCAAAACCACAAGATGTGCATGCAAATGGTGCTTTTCGCAGAACGCGCACGTAGATTTCTACCAAACAACGTGCTAAGCATGCCGATGCTGCTCTTTCTAGCACCCGCGCACGGATTCGTGCGAAAACGCGTTTTAAGCATGCACATGCATCTTTTGGTAGACGAGATTGACGTTTTCTGCAAAACCACAAGATGTGCATGCAAATGGTGCTTTTCGCAGAACGCGCACGTGGATTTCTACCAAAGAACGTGCTAAGCATGCCGATGCTGCTCTTTTTAGCACCCGCGCACGGATTCGTGCGAAAACGCGTTTTAAGCATGCACATGCATCTTTTGGTAGACGAGATTGAAGTTTTCTGCAAAACCACAAGATTGTGCATGCAAATGGTGCTTTTCGCAGAACGCGCACGTGGATTTCTACCAAACAACGTGCTAAGCATGCCGATGCTGCTCTTTTTAGCACCCGCGCACGGATTCGTGCGAAAACGCGTTTTAAGCATGCACATGCATCTTTTGGTAGACGAGATTGAAGTTTTCTGCAAAACCACAAGATGTGCATGCAAATGGTGCCTTTCGCAGAACGCGCACGTGGATTTCTACCAAACAACGTGCTAAGCATGCCGATGCTGCTCTTTTTAGCACCCGCTCACGGATTCGTGCGAAAACGCGTTTTAAGCATGCACATGCATCTTTTGGTAGACGAGATTGAAGTTTTCTGCAAAACCACAAGATGTGCATGCAAATGGTGCTTTTCGCAGAACGCGCACGTGGATTTCTACCAAACAACGTGCTAAGCATGCCGATGCTGCTCTTTTTAGCACCCGCGCACGGATTCGTGCGAAAACGCGTTTTAAGCATGCACATGCATCTTTTGGTAGACGCGGATGAAGTTTTCTGCAAAACCACAAGATGTGCATGCAAATAGTGCTTTTGGCAGAACGCGCACGTGGATTTCTACCAAACGACGTGCTAAGCATGCCGATGCTGCTCTTTTTAGCACCCGCGCACGGATTTGTGCGAAAACGCGTTTTAAGCATGCACATGCATCTTTTGGTAGACGCGGATGAAGTTTTCTGCAAAACCACAAGATGTGCATGCAAATGGTGCTTTTTGCAGAACGCGCACGTGGATTTCTACCAAACGACGTGCTAAGCTTGCCGATGCTGCTCTTTTTAGCACCCGCGCACGGATTTGTGCGAAAATGCGTTTTAAGCATGCACATGCATCTTTTGGTAGACGCGGATGAAGTTTTCTGCAAAACCACAAGATGTGCATGCAAATGGTGCTTTTGGCAGAACGCGCACGTGGATTTCTACCAAACGACGTGCTAAGCATGCCGATGCTGCTCTTTTTAGCACCCCGCGCACGCAATTTGTGCGAAAACGCGTTTTAAGCATGCACATGCATCTTTTGGTAGACGCGGATGAAGTTTTCTGCAAAACCACAAGATGTGCATGCAAATGGTGCTTTTTGCAGAACGCGCACGTGGATTTCTACCAAACGACGTGCTAAGCATGCCGATGCTGCTCTTTTTAGCACCCGCGCACGGATTTGTGCGAAAACGCGTTTTTAAGCATGCACATGCATCTTTTGGTAGACGCGGATGAAGTTTTCTGCAAAACCACAAGATGTGCATGCAAATGGTGCTTTTTGCAGAACGCGCACGTGGATTTCTACCAAACGACGTGCTAAGCATGCCGATGCTGCTCTTTTTAGCACCCGCGCACGCATTTGTGCGAAAACGCGTTTTAAACATGCACATGCATCTTTTGGTAGACGCGGATGAAGTTTTCTGCAAAACCACAAGATGTGCATGCAAATGGTGCTTTTTGCAGAACGCGCACGTGGATTTCTACCAAACGACGTGCTAAGCATGCCGATGCTGCTCTTTTTAGCACCCGCGCACGGATTTGTGCGAAAACGCGTTTTAAGCATGCACATGCATCTTTTGGTAGACGCGGATGAAGTTTTCTGCAAAACCACAAGATGTGCATGCAAATGGTGCTTTTTGCAGAACGCGCACGTGGATTTCTACCAAACGACGTGCTAAGCATGCCGATGCTGCTCTTTTTAGCACCCGCGCACGGATTTGTGCGAAAACGCGTCATGCACATGCATCTTTTGGTAGACGCGGATGAAGTTTTCTGCAAAACCACAAGATGTGCATGCAAATGGTGCTTTTGGCAGAACGCGCACGTGGATTTCTACCAAACGACGTGCTAAGCATGCCGATGCTGCTCTTTTTAGCACCCGCGCACGCATTTGTGCGAAAACGCGTTTTAAGCATGCACATGCATCTTTTGGTAGACTCGGATGAAGTTTTCTGCAAAACCACAAGATGTGCATGCAAATGGTGCTTTTTGCAGAACGCGCACGTGGATTTCTACCAAACGACGTGCTAAGCTTGCCGATGCTGCTATCTGTCTCGCGTGTG
>NW_027315370.1:0-35651 GCF_023375885.2 Dermacentor andersoni | reverse complement strand
CGACGTGCTAAGCATGCCGATGCTGCTCTTTTTAGCACCCGCGCACGGATTTGTGCGAAAACGCGTTTTAAGCATGCACATGCATCTTTTGGTAGACGCGGATGAAGTTTTCTGCAAAACCACAAGATGTGCATGCAAATGGTGCTTTTTGCAGAACGCGCACGTGGATTTCTACCAAACGACGTGCTAAACATGCCGATGCTGCTCTTTTTAGCACCCGCGCACGGATTTGTGCGAAAACGCGTTTTAAGCATGTACATGCATCTTTTGGTAGACGCGGATGAAGTTTTCTGCAAAACCACAAGATGTGCATGCAAATGGTGCTTTTTGCAGAACGCGCACGTGGATTTCTACCAAACGACGTGCTAAGCATGCCGATGCTGCTCTTTTTAGCACCCGCGCACGGATTTGTGCGAAAACGCGTTTTAAGCATGCACATGCATCTTTTGGGGTAGACGCGGATGAAGTTTTCTGCAAAACCACAAGATGTGCATGCAAATGGTGCTTTTTGCAGAACGCGCTCGTGGATTTCTACCAAACGACGTGCTAAGCATGCCGATGCTGCTCTTTTTAGCACCCGCGCACGCATTTGTGCGAAAACGCGTTTTAAGCATGCACATGCATCTTTTGGTAGACGCGGATGAAGTTTTCTGCAAAACCACAAGATGTGCATGCAAATGGTGCTTTTGGCAGAACGCGCACGTGGATTTCTACCAAACGACGTGCTAAGCATGCCGATGCTGCTCTTTTTAGCACCCGCGCACGCATTTGTGCGAAAACGCGTTTTAAGCATGCACATGCATCTTTTGGTAGACGCGGATGAAGTTTTCTGCAAAACCACAAGATGTGCATGCAAATGGTGCTTTTGGCAGAACGCGCACGTGGATTTCTACCAAACGACGTGCTAAGCATGCCGATGCTGCTCTTTTTAGCACCCGCGCACGCATTTGTGCGAAAACGCGTTTTAAGCATGCACATGCATCTTTTGGTAGACGCGGATGAAGTTTTCTGCAAAACCACAAGATGTGCATGCAAATGGTGCTTTTGACAGAACGCGCACGTGGATTTCTACCAAACGACGTGCTAAGCATGCCGATGCTGCTCTTTTTAGCACCCGCGCACGCATTTGTGCGAAAACGCGTTTTAAGCATGCACATGCATCTTTTGGTAGACGCGGATGAAGTTTTCTGCAAAACCACAAGATGTGCATGCAAATGGTGCTTTTTGCAGAACGCGCACGTGGATTTCTACCAAACGACGTGCTAAGCATGCCGATGCTGCTATTTTTAGCACCCGCGCACGCGTTTGTGCGAAAACGCGTTTTAAGCATGCACATGCATCTTTTGGTAGACGCGGATGAAGTTTTCTGCAAAACCACAAGATGTGCATGCAAATGGTGCTTTTTGCAGAACGCGCACGTGGATTTCTACCAAACGACGTGCTAAGCATGCCGATGCTGCTATTTTTAGCACCCGCGCACGCATTTGTGCGAAAACGCGTTTTAAGCATGCACATGCATCTTTTGGTAGACGCGGATGAAGTTTTCTGCAAAACCACAAGATGTGCATGCAAATGGTGCTTTTTGCAGAACGCGCACGTGGATTTCTACCAAACGACGTGCTAAGCATGCCGATGCTGCTCTTTTTAGCACCCGCGCACGCATTTGTGCGAAAACGCGTTTTAAGCATGCACATGCATCTTTTGGTAGACGCGGATGAAGTTTTCTGCAAAACCACAAGATGTGCATGCAAATGGTGCTTTTTCCAGAACGCGCACGTGCATTTCTACCAAACGACGTGCTAAGCATGCCGATGCTGCTCTTTTTAGCACCCGCGCACGCATTTGTGCGAAAACGCGTTTTAAGCATGCACATGCATCTTTTGGTAGACGCGGATGAAGTTTTCTGCAAAACCACAAGATGTGCATGCAAATGGTTCTTTTTGCAGAACGCGCACGTGGATTTCTACCAAACGACGTGCTAAGCATGCCGATGCTGCTCTTTTTAGCACCCGCGCACGCATTTGTGCGAAAACGCGTTTTAAGCATGCACATGCATCTTTTGGTAGACGCGGATGAAGTTTTCTGCAAAACCACAAGATGTGCATGCAAATGGTGCTTTTTGCAGAACGCGCACGTGGATTTCTACCAAACGATGTGCTAAGCTTGCCGATGCTGCTCTTTTTAGCACCCGCGCACGGATTTGTGCGAAAACGCGTTTTAAGCATGCACATGCATCTTTTGGTAGACGCGGATGAAGTTTTCTGCAAAACCACAAGATGTGCATGCAAATGTTGCTTTTGGCAGAACGCGCACCTGGATTTCTACCAAACGACGTGCTAAGCATGCCGATGCTGCTCTTTTTAGCACCCGCGCACGCATTTGTGCGAAAACGCGTTTTAAGCATGCACATGCACCTTTTGGTAGACGCGGATGAAGTTTTCTGCAAAACCACAAGATGTGCATGCAAATGGTGCTTTTTGCAGAACGCGCACGTGGATTTCTACCAAACGACGTGCTAAGCATGCCGATGCTGCTCTTTTTAGCACCCGCGCACGGATTTGTGCGAAAACGCGTTTTAAGCATGCACACGCATCTTTTGGTAGACGCGGATGAAGTTTTCTGCAAAACCACAAGATGTGCATGCAAATGGTGCTTTTTGCAGAATGCGCACGTGGATTTCTACCAAACGACGTGCTAGGCATGCCGATGCTGCTCTTTTTAGCACCCGCGCACGCATTTGTGCGAAAACGCGTTTTAAGCATGCACATGACTCTTTTGGTAGACGCGGATGAAGTTTTCTGCAAAACCACAAGATGTGCATGCAAATGGTGCTTTTTGCAGAACGCGCACGTGCATTTCTACCAAACGACGTGCTAAGCATGCCGATGCTGCTCTTTTTAGCACCCGCGCACGCATTTGTGCGAAAACGCGTTTTAAGCATGCACATGCATCTTTTGGTAGACGCGGATGAAGTTTTCTGCAAAACCACAAGATGTGCATGCAAATGGTGCTTTTTGCAGAACGCGCACGTGGATTTCTACCAAACGACGTGCTAAGCATGCCGATGCTGCTCTTTTTAGCACCCGCGCACGCATTTGTGCGAAAACGCGTTTTAAGCATGCACATGCATCTTTTGGTAGACGCGGATGAAGTTTTCTGCAAAACCACAAGATGTGCATGCAAATGGTGCTTTTTGCAGAACGTGCACGTGGATTTCTACCAAACGATGTGCTAAGCTTGCCGATGCTGCTCTTTTTAGCACCCGCGCACGGATTTGTGCGAAAACGCGTTTTAAGCATGCATATGCATCTTTTGGTAGACGCGGATGAAGTTTTCTGCAAAACCACAAGATGTGCATGCAAATGTTGCTTTTGGCAGAACGCGCACGTGGATTTCTACCAAACGACGTGCTAAGCATGCCGATGCTGCTCTTTTTAGCACCCGCGCACGCATTTGTGCGAAAACGCGTTTTAAGCATGCACATGCATCTTTTGGTAGACGCGGATGAAGTTTTCTGCAAAACCACAAGATGTGCATGCAAATGGTGCTTTTTGCAGAACGCGCACGTGGATTTCTACCAAACGACGTGCTAAGCATGCCGATGCTGCTCTTTTTAGCACCCGCGCACGGATTTGTGCGAAAACGCGTTTTAAGCATGTACATGCATCTTTTGGTAGACGCGGATGAAGTTTTCTGCAAAACCACAAGATGTGCATGCAAATGGTGCTTTTTGCAGAACGCGCACGTGGATTTCTACCAAACGACGTGCTAAGCATGCCGATGCTGCTCTTTTTAGCACCCGCGCACGGATTTGTGCGAAAACGCGTTTTAAGCATGTACATGCATCTTTTGGTAGACGCGGATGAAGTTTTCTGCAAAACCACAAGATGTGCATGCAAATGGTGCTTTTTGCAGAACGCGCACGTGGATTTCTACCAAACGACGTGCTAAGCATGCCGATGCTGCTCTTTTTAGCACCCGCGCACGGATTTGTGCGAAAACACGTTTTAAGCATGCACATGCATCTTTTGGTAGACGCGGATGAAGTTTTCTGCAAAACCACAAGATGTGCATGCAAATGGTGCTTTTTGCAGAACGCGCTCGTGGATTTCTACCAAACGACGTGCTAAGCATGCCGATGCTGCTCTTCTTAGCACCCGCGCACGCATTTGTGCGAAAACGCGTTTTAAGCATGCACATGCATCTTTTGGTAGACGCGGATGAAGTTTTCTGCAAAACCACAAGATGTGCATGCAAATGGTGCTTTTTGCAGAACGCGCACGTGGATTTCTACCAAACGACGTGCTAAGCATGCCGATGCTGCTCTTTTTAGCACCCGCGCACGGATTTGTGCGAAAACGCGTTTTAAGCATGCACATGCATCTTTTGGTAGACGCGGATGAAGTTTTCTGCAAAACCACAAGATGTGCATGCAAATGGTGCTTTTTGCAGAACGCGCTCGTGGATTTCTACCAAACGACGTGCTAAGCATGCCGATGCTGCTCTTTTTAGCACCCGCGCACGCATTTGTGCGAAAACGCGTTTTAAGCATGCACATGCATCTTTTGGTAGACGCGGATGAAGTTTTCTGCAAAACCACAAGATGTGCATGCAAATGGTGCTTTTTGCAGAACGCGCACGTGGATTTCTACCAAACGACGTGCTAAGCATGCCGATGCTGCTCTTTTGAGCACCCGCGCACGGATTTGTGCGAAAACGCGTTTTAAGCATGTACATGCATCTTTTGGTAGACGCGGATGAAGTTTTCTGCAAAACCACAAGATGTGCATGCAAATGGTGCTTTTTGCAGAACGCGCTCGTGGATTTCTACCAAACGACGTGCTAAGCATGCCGATGCTGCTCTTCTTAGCACCCGCGCACGCATTTGTGCGAAAACGCGTTTTAAGCATGCACATGCATCTTTTGGTAGACGCGGATGAAGTTTTCTGCAAAACCACAAGATATGCATGCAAATGGTGCTTTTTGCAGAACGCGCACGTGGATTTCTACCAAACGACGTGCTAAGCATGCCGATGCTGCTCTTTTTAGCACCCGCGCACGGATTTGTGCGAAAACGCGTTTTAAGCATGCACATGCATCTTTTGGTAGACGCGGATGAAGTTTTCTGCAAAACCACAAGATGTGCATGCAAATGGTGCTTTTTGCAGAACGCGCACGTGGATTTCTACCAAACGACGTGCTAAGCATGCCGATGCTGCTCTTTTTAGCACCCGCGCACGCATTTGTGCGAAAACGCGTTTTAAGCATGCACATGCATCTTTTGGTAGACGCGGATGAAGTTTTCTGCAAAACCACAAGATGTGCATGCAAATGGTGCTTTTTGCAGAACGCGCTCGTGGATTTCTACCAAACGACGTGCTAAGCATGCCGATGCTGCTCTTTTTAGCACCCGCGCACGCATTTGTGCGAAAACGCGTTTTAAGCATGCACATGCATCTTTTGGTAGACGCGGATGAAGTTTTCTGCAAAACCACAAGATGTGCATGCAAATGGTGCTTTTTGCAGAACGCGCACGTGGATTTCTACCAAACGACGTGCTAAGCATGCCGATGCTGCTCTTTTGAGCACCCGCGCACGGATTTGTGCGAAAACGCGTTTTAAGCATGTACATGCATCTTTTGGTAGACGCGGATGAAGTTTTCTGCAAAACCACAAGATGTGCATGCAAATGGTGCTTTTTGCAGAACGCGCTCGTGGATTTCTACCAAACGACGTGCTAAGCATGCCGATGCTGCTCTTCTTAGCACCCGCGCACGCATTTGTGCGAAAACGCGTTTTAAGCATGCACATGCATCTTTTGGTAGACGCGGATGAAGTTTTCTGCAAAACCACAAGATATGCATGCAAATGGTGCTTTTTGCAGAACGCGCACGTGGATTTCTACCAAACGACGTGCTAAGCATGCCGATGCTGCTCTTTTTAGCACCCGCGCACGGATTTGTGCGAAAACGCGTTTTAAGCATGCACATGCATCTTTTGGTAGACGCGGATGAAGTTTTCTGCAAAACCACAAGATGTGCATGCAAATGGTGCTTTTTGCAGAACGCGCACGTGGATTTCTACCAAACGACGTGCTAAGCATGCCGATGCTGCTCTTTTTAGCACCCGCGCACGCATTTGTGCGAAAACGCGTTTTAAGCATGCACATGCATCTTTTGGTAGACGCGGATGAAGTTTTCTGCAAAACCACAAGATGTGCATGCAAATGGTGCTTTTTCCAGAACGCGCACGTGCATTTCTACCAAACGACGTGCTAAGCATGCCGATGCTGCTCTTTTTAGCACCCGCGCACGCATTTGTGCGAAAACGCGTTTTAAGCATGCACATGCATCTTTTGGTAGACGCGGATGAAGTTTTCTGCAAAACCACAAGATGTGCATGCAAATGGTTCTTTTTGCAGAACGCGCACGTGGATTTCTACCAAACGACGTGCTAAGCATGCCGATGCTGCTCTTTTAGCACCCGCGCACGCATTTGTGCGAAAACGCGTTTTAAGCATGCACATGCATCTTTTGGTAGACGCGGATGAAGTTTTCTGCAAAACCACAAGATGTGCATGCAAATGGTGCTTTTTGCAGAACGCGCACGTGGATTTCTACCAAACGATGTGCTAAGCTTGCCGATGCTGCTCTTTTTAGCACCCGCGCACGGATTTGTGCGAAAACGCGTTTTAAGCATGCACATGCATCTTTTGGTAGACGCGGATGAAGTTTTCTGCAAAACCACAAGATGTGCATGCAAATGTTGCTTTTGGCAGAACGCGCACCTGGATTTCTACCAAACGACGTGCTAAGCATGCCGATGCTCTGTTTTTAGCACCCGCGCACGCATTTGTGCGAAAACGCGTTTTAAGCATGCACATGCACCTTTTGGTAGACGCGGATGAAGTTTCTGCAAAACCACAAGATGTGCATGCAAATGGTGCTTTTTGAAGAACGCGCACGTGGATTTCTACCAAACGACGTGCTAAGCATGCCGATGCTGCTCTTTTTAGCACCCGCGCACGGATTTGTGCGAAAACGCGTTTTAAGCATGCACACGCATCTTTTGGTAGACGCGGATGAAGTTTTCTGCAAAACCACAAGATGTGCATGCAAATGGTGCTTTTTGCAGAATGCGCACGTGGATTTCTACCAAACGACGTGCTAGGCATGCCGATGCTGCTCTTTTTAGCACCCGCGCACGCATTTGTGCGAAAACGCGTTTTAAGCATGCACATGACTCTTTTGGTAGACGCGGATGAAGTTTTCTGCAAAACCACAAGATGTGCATGCAAATGGTGCTTTTTGCAGAACGCGCACGTGCATTTCTACCAAACGACGTGCTAAGCATGCCGATGCTGCTCTTTTTAGCACCCGCGCACGCATTTGTGCGAAAACGCGTTTTAAGCATGCACATGCATCTTTTGGTAGACGCGGATGAAGTTTTCTGCAAAACCACAAGATGTGCATGCAAATGGTGCTTTTTGCAGAACGCGCACGTGGATTTCTACCAAACGACGTGCTAAGCATGCCGATGCTGCTCTTTTTAGCACCCGCGCACGCATTTGTGCGAAAACGCGTTTTAAGCATGCACATGCATCTTTTGGTAGACGCGGATGAAGTTTTCTGCAAAACCACAAGATGTGCATGCAAATGGTGCTTTTTGCAGAACGTGCACGTGGATTTCTACCAAACGATGTGCTAAGCTTGCCGATGCTGCTCTTTTTAGCACCCGCGCACGGATTTGTGCGAAAACGCGTTTTAAGCATGCACATGCATCTTTTGGTAGACGCGGATGAAGTTTTCTGCAAAACCACAAGATGTGCATGCAAATGTTGCTTTTGGCAGAACGCGCACGTGGATTTCTACCAAACGACGTGCTAAGCATGCCGATGCTGCTCTTTTTAGCACCCGCGCACGCATTTGTGCGAAAACGCGTTTTAAGCATGCACATGCATCTTTTGGTAGACGCGGATGAAGTTTTCTGCAAAACCACAAGATGTGCATGCAAATGGTGCTTTTTGCAGAACGCGCACGTGGATTTCTACCAAACGACGTGCTAAGCATGCCGATGCTGCTCTTTTTAGCACCCGCGCACGGATTTGTGCGAAAACGCGTTTTAAGCATGTACATGCATCTTTTGGTAGACGCGGATGAAGTTTTCTGCAAAACCACAAGATGTGCATGCAAATGGTGCTTTTTGCAGAACGCGCACGTGGATTTCTACCAAACGACGTGCTAAGCATGCCGATGCTGCTCTTTTTAGCACCCGCGCACGGATTTGTGCGAAAACACGTTTTAAGCATGCACATGCATCTTTTGGTAGACGCGGATGAAGTTTTCTGCAAAACCACAAGATGTGCATGCAAATGGTGCTTTTTGCAGAACGCGCTCGTGGATTTCTACCAAACGACGTGCTAAGCATGCCGATGCTGCTCTTCTTAGCACCCGCGCACGCATTTGTGCGAAAACGCGTTTTAAGCATGCACATGCATCTTTTGGTAGACGCGGATGAAGTTTTCTGCAAAACCACAAGATATGCATGCAAATGGTGCTTTTTGCAGAACGCGCACGTGGATTTCTACCAAACGACGTGCTAAGCATGCCGATGCTGCTCTTTTTAGCACCCGCGCACGGATTTGTGCGAAAACGCGTTTTAAGCATGCACATGCATCTTTTGGTAGACGCGGATGAAGTTTTCTGCAAAACCACAAGATGTGCATGCAAATGGTGCTTTTTGCAGAACGCGCACGTGGATTTCTACCAAACGACGTGCTAAGCATGCCGATGCTGCTCTTTTTAGCACCCGCGCACGCATTTGTGCGAAAACGCGTTTTAAGCATGCACATGCATCTTTTGGTAGACGCGGATGAAGTTTTCTGCAAAACCACAAGATGTGCATGCAAATGGTGCTTTTTCCAGAACGCGCACGTGCATTTCTACCAAACGACGTGCTAAGCATGCCGATGCTGCTCTTTTTAGCACCCGCGCACGCATTTGTGCGAAAACGCGTTTTAAGCATGCACATGCATCTTTTGGTAGACGCGGATGAAGTTTTCTGCAAAACCACAAGATGTGCATGCAAATGGTTCTTTTTGCAGAACGCGCACGTGGATTTCTACCAAACGACGTGCTAAGCATGCCGATGCTGCTCTTTTTAGCACCCGCGCACGCATTTGTGCGAAAACGCGTTTTAAGCATGCACATGCATCTTTTGGTAGACGCGGATGAAGTTTTCTGCAAAACCACAAGATGTGCATGCAAATGGTGCTTTTTGCAGAACGCGCACGTGGATTTCTACCAAACGATGTGCTAAGCTTGCCGATGCTGCTCTTTTTAGCACCCGCGCACGGATTTGTGCGAAAACGCGTTTTAAGCATGCACATGCATCTTTTGGTAGACGCGGATGAAGTTTTCTGCAAAACCACAAGATGTGCATGCAAATGTTGCTTTTGGCAGAACGCGCACCTGGATTTCTACCAAACGACGTGCTAAGCATGCCGATGCTCTGTTTTTAGCACCCGCGCACGCATTTGTGCGAAAACGCGTTTTAAGCATGCACATGCACCTTTTGGTAGACGCGGATGAAGTTTTCTGCAAAACCACAAGATGTGCATGCAAATGGTGCTTTTTGAAGAACGCGCACGTGGATTTCTACCAAACGACGTGCTAAGCATGCCGATGCTGCTCTTTTTAGCACCCGCGCACGGATTTGTGCGAAAACGCGTTTTAAGCATGCACACGCATCTTTTGGTAGACGCGGATGAAGTTTTCTGCAAAACCACAAGATGTGCATGCAAATGGTGCTTTTTGCAGAATGCGCACGTGGATTTCTACCAAACGACGTGCTAGGCATGCCGATGCTGCTCTTTTTAGCACCCGCGCACGCATTTGTGCGAAAACGCGTTTTAAGCATGCACATGACTCTTTTGGTAGACGCGGATGAAGTTTTCTGCAAAACCACAAGATGTGCATGCAAATGGTGCTTTTTGCAGAACGCGCACGTGCATTTCTACCAAACGACGTGCTAAGCATGCCGATGCTGCTCTTTTTAGCACCCGCGCACGCATTTGTGCGAAAACGCGTTTTAAGCATGCACATGCATCTTTTGGTAGACGCGGATGAAGTTTTCTGCAAAACCACAAGATGTGCATGCAAATGGTGCTTTTTGCAGAACGCGCACGTGGATTTCTACCAAACGACGTGCTAAGCATGCCGATGCTGCTCTTTTTAGCACCCGCGCACGCATTTGTGCGAAAACGCGTTTTAAGCATGCACATGCATCTTTTGGTAGACGCGGATGAAGTTTTCTGCAAAACCACAAGATGTGCATGCAAATGGTGCTTTTTGCAGAACGTGCACGTGGATTTCTACCAAACGATGTGCTAAGCTTGCCGATGCTGCTCTTTTTAGCACCCGCGCACGGATTTGTGCGAAAACGCGTTTTAAGCATGCACATGCATCTTTTGGTAGACGCGGATGAAGTTTTCTGCAAAACCACAAGATGTGCATGCAAATGTTGCTTTTGGCAGAACGCGCACGTGGATTTCTACCAAACGACGTGCTAAGCATGCCGATGCTGCTCTTTTTAGCACCCGCGCACGCATTTGTGCGAAAACGCGTTTTAAGCATGCACATGCATCTTTTGGTAGACGCGGATGAAGTTTTCTGCAAAACCACAAGATGTGCATGCAAATGGTGCTTTTTGCAGAACGCGCACGTGGATTTCTACCAAACGACGTGCTAAGCATGCCGATGCTGCTCTTTTTAGCACCCGCGCACGGATTTGTGCGAAAACGCGTTTTAAGCATGTACATGCATCTTTTGGTAGACGCGGATGAAGTTTTCTGCAAAACCACAAGATGTGCATGCAAATGGTGCTTTTTGCAGAACGCGCACGTGGATTTCTACCAAACGACGTGCTAAGCATGCCGATGCTGCTCTTTTTAGCACCCGCGCACGGATTTGTGCGAAAACACGTTTTAAGCATGCACATGCATCTTTTGGTAGACGCGGATGAAGTTTTCTGCAAAACCACAAGATGTGCATGCAAATGGTGCTTTTTGCAGAACGCGCTCGTGGATTTCTACCAAACGACGTGCTAAGCATGCCGATGCTGCTCTTCTTAGCACCCGCGCACGCATTTGTGCGAAAACGCGTTTTAAGCATGCACATGCATCTTTTGGTAGACGCGGATGAAGTTTTCTGCAAAACCACAAGATGTGCATGCAAATGGTGCTTTTTGCAGAACGCGCACGTGGATTTCTACCAAACGACGTGCTAAGCATGCCGATGCTGCTCTTTTTAGCACCCGCGCACGGATTTGTGCGAAAACGCGTTTTAAGCATGCACATGCATCTTTTGGTAGACGCGGATGAAGTTTTCTGCAAAACCACAAGATGTGCATGCAAATGGTGCTTTTTGCAGAACGCGCTCGTGGATTTCTACCAAACGACGTGCTAAGCATGCCGATGCTGCTCTTTTTAGCACCCGCGCACGCATTTGTGCGAAAACGCGTTTTAAGCATGCACATGCATCTTTTGGTAGACGCGGATGAAGTTTTCTGCAAAACCACAAGATGTGCATGCAAATGGTGCTTTTTGCAGAACGCGCACGTGGATTTCTACCAAACGACGTGCTAAGCATGCCGATGCTGCTCTTTTGAGCACCCGCGCACGGATTTGTGCGAAAACGCGTTTTAAGCATGTACATGCATCTTTTGGTAGACGCGGATGAAGTTTTCTGCAAAACCACAAGATGTGCATGCAAATGGTGCTTTTTGCAGAACGCGCACGTGGATTTCTACCAAACGACGTGCTAAGCATGCCGATGCTGCTCTTTTTAGCACCCGCGCACGGATTTGTGCGAAAACGCGTTTTAAGCATGCACACGCATCTTTTGGTAGACGCGGATGAAGTTTTCTGCAAAACCACAAGATGTGCATGCAAATGGTGCTTTTTGCAGAACGCGCACGTGGATTTCTACCAAACGACGTGCTAAGCATGCCGATGCTGCTCTTTTTAGCACCCGCGCACGCATTTGTGCGAAAACGCGTTTTAAGCATGCACATGCATCTTTTGGTAGACGCGGATGAAGTTTTCTGCAAAACCACAAGATGTGCATGCAAATGGTGCTTTTTGCAGAACGCGCACGTGGATTTCTACCAAACGACGTGCTAAGCATGCCGATGCTGCTCTTTTTAGCACCCGCGCACGGATTTGTGCGAAAACGCGTTTTAAGCATGTACATGCATCTTTTGGTAGACGCGGATGAAGTTTTCTGCAAAACCACAAGATGTGCATGCAAATGGTGCTTTTTGCAGAACGCGCACGTGGATTTCTACCAAACGACGTGCTAAGCATGCCGATGCTGCTCTTTTTAGCACCCGCGCACGGATTTGTGCGAAAACGCGTTTTAAGCATGCACATGCATCTTTTGGTAGACGCGGATGAAGTTTTCTGCAAAACCACAAGATGTGCATGCAAATGGTGCTTTTTGCAGAACGCGCTCGTGGATTTCTACCAAACGACGTGCTAAGCATGCCGATGCTGCTCTTCTTAGCACCCGCGCACGCATTTGTGCGAAAACGCGTTTTAAGCATGCACATGCATCTTTTGGTAGACGCGGATGAAGTTTTCTGCAAAACCACAAGATATGCATGCAAATGGTGCTTTTTGCAGAACGCGCACGTGGATTTCTACCAAACGACGTGCTAAGCATGCCGATGCTGCTCTTTTTAGCACCCGCGCACGGATTTGTGCGAAAACGCGTTTTAAGCATGCACATGCATCTTTTGGTAGACGCGGATGAAGTTTTCTGCAAAACCACAAGATGTGCATGCAAATGGTGCTTTTTGCAGAACGCGCTCGTGGATTTCTACCAAACGACGTGCTAAGCATGCCGATGCTGCTCTTTTTAGCACCCGCGCACGGATTTGTGCGAAAACGCGTTTTAAGCATGTACATGCATCTTTTGGTAGACGCGGATGAAGTTTTCTGCAAAACCACAAGATGTGCATGCAAATGGTGCTTTTTGCAGAACGCGCACGTGCATTTCTACCAAACGACGTGCTAAGCATGCCGATGCTGCTCTTTTTAGCACCCGCGCACGGATTTGTGCGAAAACGCGTTTTAAGCATGCACATGCATCTTTTGGTAGACGCGGATGAAGTTTTCTGCAAAACCACAAGATGTGCATGCAAATGGTGCTTTTTGCAGAACGCGCTCGTGGATTTCTACCAAACGACGTGCTAAGCATGCCGATGCTGCTCTTTTTAGCACCCGCGCACGCATTTGTGCGAAAACGCGTTTTAAGCATGCACATGCATCTTTTGGTAGACGCGGATGAAGTTTTCTGCAAAACCACAAGATGTGCATGCAAATGGTGCTTTTTGCAGAACGCGCACGTGGATTTCTACCAAACGACGTGCTAAGCATGCCGATGCTGCTGTTTTTAGCACCCGCGCACGGATTTGTGCGAAAACGCGTTTTAAGCATGCACATGCATCTTTTGGTAGACGCGGATGAAGTTTTCTGCAAAACCACAAGATGTGCATGCAAATGGTGCTTTTGGCAGAACGCGCACGTGGATTTCTACCAAACGACGTGCTAAGCATGCCGATGCTGCTCTTTTTGGCACCCGCGCACGCATTTGTGCGAAAACGCGTTTTAAGCATGCACATGCATCTTTTGGTAGACGCGGATGAAGTTTTCTGCAAAACCACAAGATGTGCATGCAAATGGTGCTTTTGGCAGAACGCGCACGTGGATTTCTACCAAACGACGTGCTAAGCATGCCGATGCTGCTCTTTTTAGCACCCGCGCACGCATTTGTGCGAAAACGCGTTTTAAGCATGCACATGCATCTTTTGGTAGACGCGGATGAAGTTTTCTGCAAAACCACAAGATGTGCATGCAAATGGTGCTTTTTGCAGAACGCGCACGTGGATTTCTACCAAACGACGTGCTAAGCATGCCGATGCTGCTCTTTTTAGCACCCGCGCACGGATTTGTGCGAAAACTAGTTTTAAGCATGCACATGCATCTTTTGGTAGACGCGGATGAAGTTTTCTGCAAAACCACAAGATGTGCATGCAAATGGTGCTTTTGGCAGAACGCGCACGTGGATTTCTACCAAACGACGTGCTAAGCATGCCGATGCTGCTTTTTTTAGCACCCGCGCACGCATTTGTGCGAAAACGCGTTTTAAGCATGCACATGCATGTTTTGGTAGACGCGGATGAAGTTTTCTGCAAAACCACAAGATGTGCATGCAAATGGTGCTTTTTGCAGAACGCGCACGTGGATTTCTACCAAACGACGTGCTAAGCATGCCGATGCTGCTATTTTTAGCACCCGCGCACGCGTTTGTGCGAAAACGCGTTTTAAGCATGCACATGCATCTTTTGGTAGACGCGGATGAAGTTTTCTGCAAAACCACAAGATGTGCATGCAAATGGTGCTTTTTGCAGAACGCGCTCGTGGATTTCTACCAAACGACGTGCTAAATATGCCGATGCTGCTCTTTTTAGCACCCGCGCACGCATTTGTGCGAAAACGCGTTTAAGCATGCACATGCATCTTTTGGTAGACGCGGATGAAGTTTTCTGCAAAACCACAAGATGTGCATGCAAATGGTGCTTTTTGCAGAACGCGCACGTGGATTTCTACCAAACGACGTGCTAAGCATGCCGATGCTGCTGTTTTTAGCACCCGCGCACGGATTTGTGCGAAAACGCGTTTTAAGCATGCACATGCATCTTTTGGTAGACGCGGATGAAGTTTTCTGCAAAACCACAAGATGTGCATGCAAATGGTGCTTTTGGCAGAACGCGCACGTGGATTTCTACCAAACGACGTGCTAAGCATGCCGATGCTGCTCTTTTTGGCACCCGCGCACGCATTTGTGCGAAAACGCGTTTTAAGCATGCACATGCATCTTTTGGTAGACGCGGATGAAGTTTTCTGCAAAACCACAAGATGCGCATGCAAATGGTGCTTTTGGCAGAACGCGCACGTGGATTTCTACCAAACGACGTGCTAAGCATGCCGATGCTGCTCTTTTTAGCACCCGCGCACGGATTTGTGCGAAAACTAGTTTTAAGCATGCACATGCATCTTTTGGTAGACGCGGATGAAGTTTTCTGCAAAACCACAAGATGTGCATGCAAATGGTGCTTTTGGCAGAACGCGCACGTGGATTTCTACCAAACGACGTGCTAAGCATGCCGATGCTGCTTTTTTTAGCACCCGCGCACGCATTTGTGCGAAAACGCGTTTTAAGCATGCACATGCATGTTTTGGTAGACGCGGATGAAGTTTTCTGCAAAACCACAAGATGTGCATGCAAATGGTGCTTTTTACAGAACGCGCACGTGGATTTCTACCAAACGACGTGCTAAGCATGCCGATGCTGCTATTTTTAGCACCCGCGCACGCGTTTGTGCGAAAACGCGTTTTAAGCATGCACATGCATCTTTTGGTAGACGCGGATGAAGTTTTCTGCAAAACCACAAGATGTGCATGCAAATGGTGCTTTTTGCAGAACGCGCACGTGGATTTCTACCAAACGACGTGCTAAGCATGCCGATGCTGCTATTTTTAGCACCCGCGCACGCATTTGTGCGAAAACGCGTTTTAAGCATGCACATGCATCTTTTGGTAGACGCGGATGAAGTTTTCTGCAAAACCACAAGATGTGCATGCAAATGGTGCTTTTTGCAGAACGCGCACGTGGATTTCTACCAAACGACGTGCTAAGCATGCCGATGCTGCTCTTTTTAGCACCCGCGCACGCATTTGTGCGAAAACGCGTTTTAAGCATGCACATGCATCTTTTGGTAGACGCGGATGAAGTTTTCTGCAAAACCACAAGATGTGCATGCAAATGGTGCTTTTTGCAGAACGCGCACGTGGATTTCTACCAAACGATGTGCTAAGCTTGCCGATGCTGCTCTTTTTAGCACCCGCGCACGGATTTGTGCGAAAACGCGTTTTAAGCATGCACATGCATCTTTTGGTAGACGCGGATGAAGTTTTCTGCAAAACCACAAGATGTGCATGCCAATGTTGCTTTTGGCAGAACGCGCACGTGGATTTCTACCAAACGACGTGCTAAGCATGCCGATGCTGCTCTTTTTAGCACCCGCGCACGCATTTGTGCGAAAACGCGTTTTAAGCATGCACATGCATCTTTTGGTAGACGCGGATGAAGTTTTCTGCAAAACCACAAGATGTGCATGCAAATGGTGCTTTTTGCAGAACGCGCACGTGGATTTCTACCAAACGACGTGCTAAGCATGCCGATGCTGCTCTTTTTAGCACCCGCGCACGGATTTGTGCGAAAACGCGTTTTAAGCATGCACATGCATCTTTTGGTAGACGCGGATGAAGTTTTCTGCAAAACCACAAGATGTGCATGCAAATGGTGCTTTTTGCAGAACGCGCACGTGGATTTCTACCAAACGACGTGCTAGGCATGCCGATGCTGCTCTTTTTAGCACCCGCGCACGCATTTGTGCGAAAACGCGTTTTAAGCATGCACATGCATCTTTTGGTAGACGCGGATGAAGTTTTCTGCAAAACCACAAGATGTGCATGCAAATGGTGCTTTTTGCAGAACGCGCACGTGCATTTCTACCAAACGACGTGCTAAGCATGCCGATGCTGCTCTTTTTAGCACCCGCGCACGCATTTGTGCGAAAACGCGTTTTAAGCATGCACATGCATCTTTTGGTAGACGCGGATGAAGTTTTCTGCAAAACCACAAGATGTGCATGCAAATGGTGCTTTTTGCAGAACGCGCACGTGGATTTCTACCAAACGACGTGCTAAGCATGCCGATGCTGCTCTTTTTAGCACCCGCGCACGGATTTGTGCGAAAACGCGTTTTAAGCATGTACATGCATCTTTTGGTAGACGCGGATGAAGTTTTCTGCAAAACCACAAGATGTGCATGCAAATGGTGCTTTTTGCAGAACGCGCACGTGGATTTCTACCAAACGACGTGCTAAGCATGCCGATGCTGCTCTTTTTAGCACCCGCGCACGGATTTGTGCGAAAACGCGTTTTAAGCATGCACATGCATCTTTTGGTAGACGCGGATGAAGTTTTCTGCAAAACCACAAGATGTGCATGCAAATGGTGCTTTTTGCAGAACGCGCTCGTGGATTTCTACCAAACGACGTGCTAAGCATGCCGATGCTGCTCTTTTTAGCACCCGCGCACGCATTTGTGCGAAAACGCGTTTTAAGCATGCACATGCATCTTTTGGTAGACGCGGATGAAGTTTTCTGCAAAACCACAAGATGTGCATGCAAATGGTGCTTTTTGCAGAACGCGCACGTGGATTTCTACCAAACGACGTGCTAAGCATGCCGATGCTGCTCTTTTTGGCACCCGCGCACGCATTTGTGCGAAAACGCGTTTTAAGCATGCACATGCATCTTTTGGTAGACGCGGATGAAGTTTTCTGCAAAACCACAAGATGCGCATGCAAATGGTGCTTTTGGCAGAACGCGCACGTGGATTTCTACCAAACGACGTGCTAAGCATGCCGATGCTGCTCTTTTTAGCACCCGCGCACGGATTTGTGCGAAAACTAGTTTTAAGCATGCACATGCATCTTTTGGTAGACGCGGATGAAGTTTTCTGCAAAACCACAAGATGTGCATGCAAATGGTGCTTTTGGCAGAACGCGCACGTGGATTTCTACCAAACGACGTGCTAAGCATGCCGATGCTGCTTTTTTTAGCACCCGCGCACGCATTTGTGCGAAAACGCGTTTTAAGCATGCACATGCATGTTTTGGTAGACGCGGATGAAGTTTTCTGCAAAACCACAAGATGTGCATGCAAATGGTGCTTTTTACAGAACGCGCACGTGGATTTCTACCAAACGACGTGCTAAGCATGCCGATGCTGCTATTTTTAGCACCCGCGCACGCGTTTGTGCGAAAACGCGTTTTTAAGCATGCACATGCATCTTTTGGTAGACGCGGATGAAGTTTTCTGCAAAACCACAAGATGTGCATGCAAATGGTGCTTTTTGCAGAACGCGCACGTGGATTTCTACCAAACGACGTGCTAAGCATGCCGATGCTGCTATTTTTAGCACCCGCGCACGCATTTGTGCGAAAACGCGTTTTAAGCATGCACATGCATCTTTTGGTAGACGCGGATGAAGTTTTCTGCAAAACCACAAGATGTGCATGCAAATGGTGCTTTTTGCAGAACGCGCACGTGGATTTCTACCAAACGACGTGCTAAGCATGCCGATGCTGCTCTTTTTAGCACCCGCGCACGCATTTGTGCGAAAACGCGTTTTAAGCATGCACATGCATCTTTTGGTAGACGCGGATGAAGTTTTCTGCAAAACCACAAGATGTGCATGCAAATGGTGCTTTTTGCAGAACGCGCACGTGGATTTCTACCAAACGATGTGCTAAGCTTGCCGATGCTGCTCTTTTTAGCACCCGCGCACGGATTTGTGCGAAAACGCGTTTTAAGCATGCACATGCATCTTTTGGTAGACGCGGATGAAGTTTTCTGCAAAACCACAAGATGTGCATGCCAATGTTGCTTTTGGCAGAACGCGCACGTGGATTTCTACCAAACGACGTGCTAAGCATGCCGATGCTGCTCTTTTTAGCACCCGCGCACGCATTTGTGCGAAAACGCGTTTTAAGCATGCACATGCATCTTTTGGTAGACGCGGATGAAGTTTTCTGCAAAACCACAAGATGTGCATGCAAATGGTGCTTTTTGCAGAACGCGCACGTGGATTTCTACCAAACGACGTGCTAAGCATGCCGATGCTGCTCTTTTTAGCACCCGCGCACGGATTTGTGCGAAAACGCGTTTTAAGCATGCACATGCATCTTTTGGTAGACGCGGATGAAGTTTTCTGCAAAACCACAAGATGTGCATGCAAATGGTGCTTTTTGCAGAACGCGCACGTGGATTTCTACCAAACGACGTGCTAGGCATGCCGATGCTGCTCTTTTTAGCACCCGCGCACGCATTTGTGCGAAAACGCGTTTTAAGCATGCACATGCATCTTTTGGTAGACGCGGATGAAGTTTTCTGCAAAACCACAAGATGTGCATGCAAATGGTGCTTTTTGCAGAACGCGCACGTGCATTTCTACCAAACGACGTGCTAAGCATGCCGATGCTGCTCTTTTTAGCACCCGCGCACGCATTTGTGCGAAAACGCGTTTTAAGCATGCACATGCATCTTTTGGTAGACGCGGATGAAGTTTTCTGCAAAACCACAAGATGTGCATGCAAATGGTGCTTTTTGCAGAACGCGCACGTGGATTTCTACCAAACGACGTGCTAAGCATGCCGATGCTGCTCTTTTTAGCACCCGCGCACGGATTTGTGCGAAAACGCGTTTTAAGCATGTACATGCATCTTTTGGTAGACGCGGATGAAGTTTTCTGCAAAACCACAAGATGTGCATGCAAATGGTGCTTTTTGCAGAACGCGCACGTGGATTTCTACCAAACGACGTGCTAAGCATGCCGATGCTGCTCTTTTTAGCACCCGCGCACGGATTTGTGCGAAAACGCGTTTTAAGCATGCACATGCATCTTTTGGTAGACGCGGATGAAGTTTTCTGCAAAACCACAAGATGTGCATGCAAATGGTGCTTTTTGCAGAACGCGCTCGTGGATTTCTACCAAACGACGTGCTAAGCATGCCGATGCTGCTCTTTTTAGCACCCGCGCACGCATTTGTGCGAAAACGCGTTTTAAGCATGCACATGCATCTTTTGGTAGACGCGGATGAAGTTTTCTGCAAAACCACAAGATGTGCATGCAAATGGTGCTTTTTGCAGAACGCGCACGTGGATTTCTACCAAACGACGTGCTAAGCATGCCGATGCTGCTCTTTTTAGCACCCGCGCACGGATTTGTGCGAAAACGCGTTTTAAGCATGCACATGCATCTTTTGGTAGACGCGGATGAAGTTTTCTGCAAAACCACAAGATGTGCATGCAAATGGTGCTTTTTGCAGAACGCGCTCGTGGATTTCTACCAAACGACGTGCTAAGCATGCCGATGCTGCTCTTTTTAGCACCCGCGCACGGATTTGTGCGAAAACGCGTTTTAAGCATGTACATGCATGTTTTGGTAGACGCGGATGAAGTTTTCTGCAAAACCACAAGATGTGCATGCAAATGGTGCTTTTTGCAGAACGCGCACGTGGATTTCTACCAAACGACGTGCTAAGCATGCCGATGCTGCTCTTTTTAGCACCCGCGCACGGATTTGTGCGAAAACGCGTTTTAAGCATGCACATGCATCTTTTGGTAGACGCGGATGAAGTTTTCTGCAAAACCACAAGATGTGCATGCAAATGGTGCTTTTTGCAGAACGCGCTCGTGGATTTCTACCAAACGACGTGCTAAGCATGCCGATGCTGCTGTTTTTAGCACCCGCGCACGGATTTGTGCGAAAACGCGTTTTAAGCATGCACATGCATCTCTTGGTAGACGCGGATGAAGTTTTCTGCAAAACCACAAGATGTGCATGCAAATGGTGCTTTTGGCAGAACGCGCACGTGGATTTCTACCAAACGACGTGCTAAGCATGCCGATGCTGCTCTTTTTGGCACCCGCGCACGCATTTGTGCGAAAACGCGTTTTAAGCATGCACATGCATCTTTTGGTAGACGCGGATGAAGTTTTCTGCAAAACCACAAGATGTGCATGCAAATGGTGCTTTTGGCAGAACGCGCACGTGGATTTCTACCAAACGACGTGCTAAGCATGCCGATGCTGCTCTTTTTAGCACCCGCGCACGCATTTGTGCGAAAACGCGTTTTAAGCATGCACATGCATCTTTTGGTAGACGCGGATGAAGTTTTCTGCAAAACCACAAGATGTGCATGCAAATGGTGCTTTTTGCAGAACGCGCACGTGGATTTCTACCAAACGACGTGCTAAGCATGCCGATGCTGCTCTTTTTAGCACCCGCGCACGGATTTGTGCGAAAACTAGTTTTAAGCATGCACATGCATCTTTTGGTAGACGCGGATGAAGTTTTCTGCAAAACCACAAGATGTGCATGCAAATGGTGCTTTTGGCAGAACGCGCACGTGGATTTCTACCAAACGACGTGCTAAGCATGCCGATGCTGCTTTTTTTAGCACCCGCGCACGCATTTGTGCGAAAACGCGTTTTAAGCATGCACATGCATGTTTTGGTAGACGCGGATGAAGTTTTCTGCAAAACCACAAGATGTGCATGCAAATGGTGCTTTTTGCAGAACGCGCACGTGGATTTCTACCAAACGACGTGCTAAGCATGCCGATGCTGCTATTTTTAGCACCCGCGCACGCGTTTGTGCGAAAACGCGTTTTAAGCATGCACATGCATCTTTTGGTAGACGCGGATGAAGTTTTCTGCAAAACCACAAGATGTGCATGCAAATGGTGCTTTTTGCAGAACGCGCTCGTGGATTTCTACCAAACGACGTGCTAAGCATGCCGATGCTGCTCTTTTTAGCACCCGCGCACGCATTTGTGCGAAAACGCGTTTTAAGCATGCACATGCATCTTTTGGTAGACGCGGATGAAGTTTTCTGCAAAACCACAAGATGTGCATGCAAATGGTGCTTTTTGCAGAACGCGCACGTGGATTTCTACCAAACGATGTGCTAAGCATGCCGATGCTGCTGTTTTTAGCACCCGCGCACGGATTTGTGCGAAAACGCGTTTTAAGCATGCACATGCATCTTTTGGTAGACGCGGATGAAGTTTTCTGCAAAACCACAAGATGTGCATGCAAATGGTGCTTTTGGCAGAACGCGCACGTGGATTTCTACCAAACGACGTGCTAAGCATGCCGATGCTGCTCTTTTTGGCACCCGCGCACGCATTTGTGCGAAAACGCGTTTTAAGCATGCACATGCATCTTTTGGTAGACGCGGATGAAGTTTTCTGCAAAACCACAAGATGTGCATGCAAATGGTGCTTTTGGCAGAACGCGCACGTGGATTTCTACCAAACGACGTGCTAAGCATGCCGATGCTGCTCTTTTTAGCACCCGCGCACGCATTTGTGCGAAAACGCGTTTTAAGCATGCACATGCATCTTTTGGTAGACGCGGATGAAGTTTTCTGCAAAACCACAAGATGTGCATGCAAATGGTGCTTTTTGCAGAACGCGCACGTGGATTTCTACCAAACGACGTGCTAAGCATGCCGATGCTGCTCTTTTTAGCACCCGCGCACGGATTTGTGCGAAAACTAGTTTTAAGCATGCACATGCATCTTTTGGTAGACGCGGATGAAGTTTTCTGCAAAACCACAAGATGTGCATGCAAATGGTGCTTTTGGCAGAACGCGCACGTGGATTTCTACCAAACGACGTGCTAAGCATGCCGATGCTGCTTTTTTTAGCACCCGCGCACGCATTTGTGCGAAAACGCGTTTTAAGCATGCACATGCATGTTTTGGTAGACGCGGATGAAGTTTTCTGCAAAACCACAAGATGTGCATGCAAATGGTGCTTTTTGCAGAACGCGCACGTGGATTTCTACCAAACGACGTGCTAAGCATGCCGATGCTGCTATTTTTAGCACCCGCGCACGCGTTTGTGCGAAAACGCGTTTTAAGCATGCACATGCATCTTTTGGTAGACGCGGATGAAGTTTTCTGCAAAACCACAAGATGTGCATGCAAATGGTGCTTTTTGCAGAACGCGCACGTGGATTTCTACCAAACGACGTGCTACGCATGCCGATGCTGCTATTTTTAGCACCCGCGCACGCATTTGTGCGAAAACGCGTTTTAAGCATGCACATGCATCTTTTGGTAGACGCGGATGAAGTTTTCTGCAAAACCACAAGATGTGCATGCAAATGGTGCTTTTTGCAGAACGCGCACGTGGATTTCTACCAAACGACGTGCTAAGCATGCCGATGCTGCTCTTTTTAGCACCCGCGCACGCATTTGTGCGAAAACGCGTTTTAAGCATGCACATGCATCTTTTGGTAGACGCGGATGAAGTTTTCTGCAAAACCACAAGATGTGCATGCAAATGGTGCTTTTTGCAGAACGCGCACGTGGATTTCTACCAAACGATGTGCTAAGCTTGCCGATGCTGCTCTTTTTAGCACCCGCGCACGGATTTGTGCGAAAACGCGTTTTAAGCATGCACATGCATCTTTTGGTAGACGCGGATGAAGTTTTCTGCAAAACCACAAGATGTGCATGCCAATGTTGCTTTTGGCAGAACGCGCACGTGGATTTCTACCAAACGACGTGCTAAGCATGCCGATGCTGCTCTTTTTAGCACCCGCGCACGCATTTGTGCGAAAACGCGTTTTAAGCATGCACATGCATCTTTTGGTAGACGCGGATGAAGTTTTCTGCAAAACCACAAGATGTGCATGCAAATGGTGCTTTTTGCAGAACGCGCACGTGGATTTCTACCAAACGACGTGCTAAGCATGCCGATGCTGCTCTTTTTAGCACCCGCGCACGGATTTGTGCGAAAACGCGTTTTAAGCATGCACATGCATCTTTTGGTAGACGCGGATGAAGTTTTCTGCAAAACCACAAGATGTGCATGCAAATGGTGCTTTTTGCAGAACGCGCACGTGGATTTCTACCAAACGACGTGCTAGGCATGCCGATGCTGCTCTTTTTAGCACCCGCGCACGCATTTGTGCGAAAACGCGTTTTAAGCATGCACATGCATCTTTTGGTAGACGCGGATGAAGTTTTCTGCAAAACCACAAGATGTGCATGCAAATGGTGCTTTTTGCAGAACGCGCACGTGCATTTCTACCAAACGACGTGCTAAGCATGCCGATGCTGCTCTTTTTAGCACCCGCGCACGCATTTGTGCGAAAACGCGTTTTAAGCATGCACATGCATCTTTTGGTAGACGCGGATGAAGTTTTCTGCAAAACCACAAGATGTGCATGCAAATGGTGCTTTTTGCAGAACGCGCACGTGGATTTCTACCAAACGACGTGCTAAGCATGCCGATGCTGCTCTTTTTAGCACCCGCGCACGGATTTGTGCGAAAACGCGTTTTAAGCATGTACATGCATCTTTTGGTAGACGCGGATGAAGTTTTCTGCAAAACCACAAGATGTGCATGCAAATGGTGCTTTTTGCAGAACGCGCACGTGGATTTCTACCAAACGACGTGCTAAGCATGCCGATGCTGCTCTTTTTAGCACCCGCGCACGGATTTGTGCGAAAACGCGTTTTAAGCATGCACATGCATCTTTTGGTAGACGCGGATGAAGTTTTCTGCAAAACCACAAGATGTGCATGCAAATGGTGCTTTTTGCAGAACGCGCACGTGGATTTCTACCAAACGACGTGCTAAGCATGCCGATGCTGCTATTTTTAGCACCCGCGCACGCATTTGTGCGAAAACGCGTTTTAAGCATGCACATGCATCTTTTGGTAGACGCGGATGAAGTTTTCTGCAAAACCACAAGATGTGCATGCAAATGGTGCTTTTTGCAGAACGCGCACGTGGATTTCTACCAAACGACGTGCTAAGCATGCCGATGCTGCTCTTTTTAGCACCCGCGCACGCATTTGTGCGAAAACGCGTTTTAAGCATGCACATGCATCTTTTGGTAGACGCGGATGAAGTTTTCTGCAAAACCACAAGATGTGCATGCAAATGGTGCTTTTTGCAGAACGCGCACGTGGATTTCTACCAAACGATGTGCTAAGCTTGCCGATGCTGCTCTTTTTAGCACCCGCGCACGGATTTGTGCGAAAACGCGTTTTAAGCATGCACATGCATCTTTTGGTAGACGCGGATGAAGTTTTCTGCAAAACCACAAGATGTGCATGCCAATGTTGCTTTTGGCAGAACGCGCACGTGGATTTCTACCAAACGACGTGCTAAGCATGCCGATGCTGCTCTTTTTAGCACCCGCGCACGCATTTGTGCGAAAACGCGTTTTAAGCATGCACATGCATCTTTTGGTAGACGCGGATGAAGTTTTCTGCAAAACCACAAGATGTGCATGCAAATGGTGCTTTTTGCAGAACGCGCACGTGGATTTCTACCAAACGACGTGCTAAGCATGCCGATGCTGCTCTTTTTAGCACCCGCGCACGGATTTGTGCGAAAACGCGTTTTAAGCATGCACATGCATCTTTTGGTAGACGCGGATGAAGTTTTCTGCAAAACCACAAGATGTGCATGCAAATGGTGCTTTTTGCAGAACGCGCACGTGGATTTCTACCAAACGACGTGCTAGGCATGCCGACGCTGCTCTTTTTAGCACCCGCGCACGCATTTGTGCGAAAACGCGTTTTAAGCATGCACATGCATCTTTTGGTAGACGCGGATGAAGTTTTCTGCAAAACCACAAGATGTGCATGCAAATGGTGCTTTTTGCAGAACGCGCACGTGCATTTCTACCAAACGACGTGCTAAGCATGCCGATGCTGCTCTTTTTAGCACCCGCGCACGCATTTGTGCGAAAACGCGTTTTAAGCATGCACATGCATCTTTTGGTAGACGCGGATGAAGTTTTCTGCAAAACCACAAGATGTGCATGCAAATGGTGCTTTTTGCAGAACGCGCACGTGGATTTCTACCAAACGACGTGCTAAGCATGCCGATGCTGCTCTTTTTAGCACCCGCGCACGGATTTGTGCGAAAACGCGTTTTAAGCATGTACATGCATCTTTTGGTAGACGCGGATGAAGTTTTCTGCAAAACCACAAGATGTGCATGCAAATGGTGCTTTTTGCAGAACGCGCACGTGGATTTCTACCAAACGACGTGCTAAGCATGCCGATGCTGCTCTTTTTAGCACCCGCGCACGGATTTGTGCGAAAACGCGTTTTAAGCATGCACATGCATCTTTTGGTAGACGCGGATGAAGTTTTCTGCAAAACCACAAGATGTGCATGCAAATGGTGCTTTTTGCAGAACGCGCTCGTGGATTTCTACCAAACGACGTGCTAAGCATGCCGATGCTGCTCTTTTTAGCACCCGCGCACGCATTTGTGCGAAAACGCGTTTTAAGCATGCACATGCATCTTTTGGTAGACGCGGATGAAGTTTTCTGCAAAACCACAAGATGTGCATGCAAATGGTGCTTTTTGCAGAACGCGCACGTGGATTTCTACCAAACGACGTGCTAAGCATGCCGATGCTGCTCTTTTTAGCACCCGCGCACGGATTTGTGCGAAAACGCGTTTTAAGCATGCACATGCATCTTTTGGTAGACGCGGATGAAGTTTTCTGCAAAACCACAAGATGTGCATGCAAATGGTGCTTTTGGCAGAACGCGCACGTGGATTTCTACCAAACGACGTGCTAAGCATGCCGATGCTGTTCTTTTTAGCACCCGCGCACGCATTTGTGCGAAAACGCGTTTTAAGCATGCACATGCATCTTTTGGTAGACGCGGATGAAGTTTTCTGCAAAACCACAAGATGTGCATGCAAATGGTGCTTTTGGCAGAACGCGCACGTGGATTTCTACCAAACGACGTGCTAAGCATGCCGATGCTGCTATTTTTAGCACCCGCGCACGCATTTGTGCGAAAACGCGTTTTAAGCATGCACATGCATCTTTTGGTAGACGCGGATGAAGTTTTCTGCAAAACCACAAGATGTGCATGCAAATGGTGCTTTTTGCAGAACGCGCACGTGGATTTCTACCAAACGACGTGCTAAGCATGCCGATGCTGCTCTTTTTAGCACCCGCGCACGCATTTGTGCGAAAACGCGTTTTAAGCATGCACATGCATCTTTTGGTAGACGCGGATGAAGTTTTCTGCAAAACCACAATATGTGCATGCAAATGGTGCTTTTTCCAGAACGCGCACGTGCATTTCTACCAAACGACGTGCTAAGCATGCCGATGCTGCTCTTTTTAGCACCCGCGCACGCATTTGTGCGAAAACGCGTTTTAAGCATGCACATGCATCTTTTGGTAGACGCGGATGAAGTTTTCTGCAAAACCACAAGATGTGCATGCAAATGGTTCTTTTTGCAGAACGCGCACGTGGATTTCTACCAAACGACGTGCTAAGCATGCCGATGCTGCTCTTTTTAGCACCCGCGCACGCATTTGTGCGAAAACGCGTTTTAAGCATGCACATGCATCTTTTGGTAGACGCGGATGAAGTTTTCTGCAAAACCACAAGATGTGCATGCAAATGGTGCTTTTTGCAGAACGCGCACGTGGATTTCTACCAAACGATGTGCTAAGCTTGCCGATGCTGCTCTTTTTAGCACCCGCGCACGGATTTGTGCGAAAACGCGTTTTAAGCATGCACATGCATCTTTTGGTAGACGCGGATGAAGTTTTCTGCAAAACCACAAGATGTCCATGCAAATGTTGCTTTTGGCAGAACGCGCACGTGGATTTCTACCAAACGACGTGCTAAGCATGCCGATGCTGCTCTTTTTAGCACCCGCGCACGCATTTGTGCGAAAACGCGTTTTAAGCATGCACATGCATCTTTTGGTAGACGCGGATGAAGTTTTCTGCAAAACCACAAGATGTGCATGCAAATGGTGCTTTTTGCAGAACGCGCACGTGCATTTCTACCAAACGACGTGCTAAGCATGCCGATGCTGCTCTTTTTAGCACCCGCGCACGCATTTGTGCGAAAACGCGTTTTAAGCATGCACATGCATCTTTTGGTAGACGCGGATGAAGTTTTCTGCAAAACCACAAGATGTGCATGCAAATGGTGCTTTTTGCAGAACGCGCACGTGGATTTCTACCAAACGACGTGCTAAGCATGCCGATGCTGCTCTTTTTAGCACCCGCGCACGCATTTGTGCGAAAACGCGTTTTAAGCATGCACATGCATCTTTTGGTAGACGCGGATGAAGTTTTCTGCAAAACCACAATATGTGCATGCAAATGGTGCTTTTTGCAGAACGCGCACGTGGATTTCTACCAAACGATGTGCTAAGCTTGCCGATGCTGCTCTTTTTAGCACCCGCGCACGGATTTGTGCGAAAACGCGTTTTAAGCATGCACATGCATCTTTTGGTAGACGCGGATGAAGTTTTCTGCAAAACCACAAGATGTGCATGCAAATGTTGCTTTTGGCAGAACGCGCACGTGGATTTCTACCAAACGACGTGCTAAGCATGCCGATGCTGCTCTTTTTAGCACCCGCGCACGCATTTGTGCGAAAACGCGTTTTAAGCATGCACATGCATCTTTTGGTAGACGCGGATGAAGTTTTCTGCAAAACCACAAGATGTGCATGCAAATGGTGCTTTTTGCAGAACGCGCACGTGGATTTCTACCAAACGACGTGCTAAGCATGCCGATGCTGCTCTTTTTAGCACCCGCGCACGGATTTGTGCGAAAACGCGTTTTAAGCATGCACATGCATCTTTTGGTAGACGCGGATGAAGTTTTCTGCAAAACCACAAGATGTGCATGCAAATGGTGCTTTTGGCAGAACGCGCACGTAGATTTCTACCAAACGACGTGCTAATCATGCCGATGCTGCTCTTTTTAGCACCCGCGCACGCATTTGTGCGAAAACGCGTTTTAAGCATGCACATGCATCTTTTGGTAGACGCGGATGAAGTTTTCTGCAAAACCACAAGATGTGCATGCAAATGGTGCTTTTTGCAGAACGCGCACGTGGATTTCTACCAAACGACGTGCTAAGCATGCCGATGCTGCTATTTTTAGCACCCGCGCACGCATTTGTGCGAAAACGCGTTTTAAGCATGCACATGCATCTTTTGGTAGACGCGGATGAAGTTTTCTGCAAAACCACAAGATGTGCATGCAAATGGTGCTTTTTGCAGAACGCGCACGTGGATTTCTACCAAACGACCTTGCTAAGCATGCCGATGCTGCTCTTTTTAGCACCCGCGCACGGATTTGTGCGAAAACGCGTTTTAAGCATGCACATGCATCTTTTGGTAGACGCGGATGAAGTTTTCTGCAAAACCACAAGATGTGCATGCAAATGGTGCTTTTGGCAGAACGCGCACGTAGATTTCTACCAAACGACGTGCTAAGCATGCCGATGCTGCTATTTTTAGCACCCGCGCACGCATTTGTGCGAAAACGCGTTTTAAGCATGCACATGCATCTTTTGGTAGACGCGGATGAAGTTTTCTGCAAAACCACAAGATGTGCATGCAAATGGTGCTTTTTGCAGAACGCGCACGTGGATTTCTACCAAACGACGTGCTAAGCATGCCGATGCTGCTATTTTTAGCACCCGCGCACGCATTTGTGCGAAAACGCGTTTTAAGCATGCACATGCATCTTTTGGTAGACGCGGATGAAGTTTTCTGCAAAACCACAAGATGTGCATGCAAATGGTGCTTTTTGCAGAACGCGCACGTGGATTTCTACCAAACGACGTGCTAAGCATGCCGATGCTGCTCTTTTTAGCACCCGCGCACGCATTTGTGCGAAAACGCGTTTTAAGCATGCACATGCATCTTTTGGTAGACGCGGATGAAGTTTTCTGCAAAACCACAAGATGTGCATGCAAATGGTGCTTTTTGCAGAACGCGCACGTGGATTTCTACCAAACGACGTGCTAAGCATGCCGATGCTGCTCTTTTTAGCACCCGCGCACGCATTTGTGCGAAAACGCGTTTTAAGCATGCACATGCATCTTTTGGTAGACGCGGATGAAGTTTTCTGCAAAACCACAAGATGTGCATGCAAATGGTGCTTTTTGCAGAACGCGCACGTGGATTTCTACCAAACGATGTGCTAAGCTTGCCGATGCTGCTCTTTTTAGCACCCGCGCACGGATTTGTGCGAAAACGCGTTTTAAGCATGCACATGCATCTTTTGGTAGACGCGGATGAAGTTTTCTGCAAAACCACAAGATGTGCATGCCAATGTTGCTTTTGGCAGAACGCGCACGTGGATTTCTACCAAACGACGTGCTAAGCATGCCGATGCTGCTCTTTTTAGCACCCGCGCACGCATTTGTGCGAAAACGCGTTTTAAGCATGCACATGCATCTTTTGGTAGACGCGGATGAAGTTTTCTGCAAAACCACAAGATGTGCATGCAAATGGTGCTTTTTGCAGAACGCGCACGTGGATTTCTACCAAACGACGTGCTAAGCATGCCGATGCTGCTCTTTTTAGCACCCGCGCACGGATTTGTGCGAAAACGCGTTTTAAGCATGCACATGCATCTTTTGGTAGACGCGGATGAAGTTTTCTGCAAAACCACAAGATGTGCATGCAAATGGTGCTTTTTGCAGAACGCGCACGTGGATTTCTACCAAACGACGTGCTAGGCATGCCGATGCTGCTCTTTTTAGCACCCGCGCACGCATTTGTGCGAAAACGCGTTTTAAGCATGCACATGCATCTTTTGGTAGACGCGGATGAAGTTTTCTGCAAAACCACAAGATGTGCATGCAAATGGTGCTTTTTGCAGAACGCGCACGTGGATTTCTACCAAACGACGTGCTAAGCATGCCGATGCTGCTCTTTTTAGCACCCGCGCACGCATTTGTGCGAAAACGCGTTTTAAGCATGCACATGCATCTTTTGGTAGACGCGGATGAAGTTTTCTGCAAAACCACAAGATGTGCATGCAAATGGTGCTTTTTGCAGAACGCGCACGTGGATTTCTACCAAACAACGTGCTAAGCATGCCGATGCTGCTCTTTTTAGCACCCGCGCACGCATTTGTGCGAAAACGCGTTTTAAGCATGCACATGCATCTTTTGGTAGACGCGGATGAAGTTTTCTGCAAAACCACAAGATGTGCATGCAAATGGTGCTTTTTGCAGAACGCGCTCGTGGATTTCTACCAAACGACGTGCTAAGCATGCCGATGCTGCTCTTTTTAGCACCCGCGCACGCATTTGTGCGAAAACGCGTTTTAAGCATGCACATGCATCTTTTGGTAGACGCGGATGAAGTTTTCTGCAAA
The DNA here is from genome assembly GCF_023375885.2 of Dermacentor andersoni. NCBI lineage: Eukaryota > Metazoa > Arthropoda > Arachnida > Ixodida > Ixodidae > Dermacentor > Dermacentor andersoni. The sequence goes on along the minus strand of NW_027315370.1, from coordinate 4,746 downwards.
ACCACAAGATGTGCATGCAAATGTTGCTTTTGGCAGAACGCGCACGTGGATTTCTACCAAACGACGTGCTAAGCATGCCGATGCTGCTCTTTTTAGCACCCGCGCACGCATTTGTGCGAAAACGCGTTTTAAGCATGCACATGCATCTTTTGGTAGACGCGGATGAAGTTTTCTGCAAAACCACAAGTTGTGCATGCAAATGGTGCTTTTTGCAGAACGCGCACGTGGATTTCTACCAAACGACGTGCTAAGCATGCCGATGCTGCTCTTTTTAGCACCCGCGCACGGATTTGTGCGAAAACGCGTTTTAAGCATGCACATGCATCTTTTGGTAGACGCGGATGAAGTTTTCTGCAAAACCACAAGATGTGCATGCAAATGGTGCTTTTGGCAGAACGCGCACGTAGATTTCTACCAAACGACGTGCTAAGCATGCCGATGCTGCTATTTTTAGCACCCGCGCACGCATTTGTGCGAAAACGCGTTTTAAGCATGCACATGCATCTTTTGGTAGACGCGGATGAAGTTTTCTGCAAAACCACAAGATGTGCATGCAAATGGTGCTTTTTGCAGAACGCGCACGTGGATTTCTACCAAACGACGTGCTAAGCATGCCGATGCTGCTATTTTTAGCACCCGCGCACGCATTTGTGCGAAAACGCGTTTTAAGCATGCACATGCATCTTTTGGTAGACGCGGATGAAGTTTTCTGCAAAACCACAAGATGTGCATGCAAATGGTGCTTTTTGCAGAACGCGCACGTGGATTTCTACCAAACGACGTGCTAAGCATGCCGATGCTGCTCTTTTTAGCCCCCGCGCACGCATTTGTGCGAAAACGCGTTTTAAGCATGCACATGCATCTTTTGGTAGACGCGGATGAAGTTTTCTGCAAAACCACAAGATGTGCATGCAAATGGTGCTTTTTGCAGAACGCGCACGTGGATTTCTACCAAACGACGTGCTAAGCATGCCGATGCTGCTCTTTTTAGCACCCGCACACGGATTTGTGCCAAAACGCGTTTCAAGCATGCACATGCATCTTTTGGTAGACGCGGATGAAGTTTTCTGCAAAACCACAAGATGTGCATGCAAATGGTGCTTTTTGCAGAACGCGCACGTGGATTTCTACCAAACGACGTGCTAAGCATGCCGATGCTGCTCTTTTTAGCACCCGCGCACGGATTTGTGCGAAAACGCGTTTTAAGCATGCACATGCATCTTTTGGTAGACGCGGATGAAGTTTTCTGCAAAACCACAAGATGTGCATGCGAATGGTGCTTTTGGCAGAACGCGCACGTAGATTTCTACCAAACGACGTGCTAATCATGCCGATGCTGCTCTTTTTAGCACCCGCGCACGCATTTGTGCGAAAACGCGTTTTAAGCATGCACATGCATCTTTTGGTAGACGCGGATGAAGTTTTCTGCAAAACCACAAGATGTGCATGCAAATGGTGCTTTTTGCAGAACGCGCACGTGGATTTCTACCAAACGACGTGCTAAGCATGCCGATGCTGCTATTTTTAGCACCCGCGCACGCATTTGTGCGAAAACGCGTTTTAAGCATGCACATGCATCTTTTGGTAGACGCGGATGAAGTTTTCTGCAAAACCACAAGATGTGCATGCAAATGGTGCTTTTTGCAGAACGCGCACGTGGATTTCTACCAAACGACGTGCTAAGCATGCCGATGCTGCTATTTTTAGCACCCGCGCACGCATTTGTGCGAAAACGCGTTTTAAGCATGCACATGCATCTTTTGGTAGACGCGGATGAAGTTTTCTGCAAAACCACAAGATGTGCATGCAAATGGTGCTTTTTGCAGAACGCGCACGTGGATTTCTACCAAACGACGTGCTAAGCATGCCGATGCTGCTCTTTTTAGCACCCGCACACGGATTTGTGCCAAAACGCGTTTTAAGCATGCACATGCATCTTTTGGTAGACGCGGATGAAGTTTTCTGCAAAACCACAAGATGTGCATGCAAATGGTGCTTTTGCAGAACGCGCTTGTGGATTTCTACCAAACGACGTGCTAAGCATGCCGATGCTGCTCTTTTTAGCACCCGCGCACGCATTTGTGCGAAACGCGTTTTAAGCATGCACATGCATCTTTTGGTAGACGCGGATGAAGTTTTCTGCAAAACCACAAGATGTGCATGCAAATGGTGCTTTTTGCAGAAACGCGCACGTGGATTTCTACCAAACGACGTGCTAAGCATGCCGATGCTGCTCTTTTTAGCACCCGCGCACGGATTTGTGCGAAAACGCGTTCTAAGCATGCACATGCATCTTTTGGTAGACGCGGATGAAGTTTTCTGCAAAACCACAAGATGTGCATGCAAATGGTGCTTTTGGCAGAACGCGCACGTGGATTTCTACCAAACGACGTGCTAAGCATGCCGATGCTGCTCTTCTTAGCACCCGCGCACGCATTTGTGCGAAAACGCGTTTTAAGCATGCACATGCATCTTTGGTAGACGCGGATGAAGTTTTCTGCAAAACCACAAGATGTGCATGCAAATGGTGCTTTTTGCAGAACGCGCACGTGGATTTCTACCAAACGACGTGCTAAGCATGCCGATGCTGCTCTTTTTAGCACCCGCGCACGCATTTGTGCGAAAACGCGTTTTAAGCATGCACATGCATCTTTTGGTAGACGCGGATGAAGTTTTCTGCAAAACCACAAGATGTGCATGCAAATGGTGCTTTTTGCAGAACGCGCACGTGGATTTCTACCAAACGACGTGCTAAGCATGCCGATGCTGCTCTTTTAGCACCCGCGCACGGATTTGTGCGAAAACGCGTTCTAAGCATGCACATGCATCTTTTGGTAGGACGCGGATGAAGTTTTCTGCAAAACCACAAGATGTGCATGCAAATGGTGCTTTTGGCAGAACGCGCACGTGGATTTCTACCAAACGACGTGCTAAGCATGCCGATGCTGCTCTTCTTAGCACCCGCGCACGCATTTGTGCGAAAACGCGTTTTAAGCATGCACATGCATCTTTTGGTAGACGCGGATGAAGTTTTCTGCAAAACCACAAGATGTGCATGCAAATGGTGCTTTTTGCAGAACGCGCACGTGGATTTCTACCAAACGACGTGCTAAGCATGCCGATGCTGCTCTTTTTAGCACCCGCGCACGGATTTGTGCGAAAACGCGTTTTAAGCATGCACATGCATCTTTTGGTAGACGCGGATGAAGTTTTCTGCAAAACCACAAGATGTGCATGCAAATGGTGCTTTTTGCAGAACGCGCTCGTGGATTTCTACCAAACGACGTGCTAAGCATGCCGATGCTGCTCTTTTTAGCACCCGCGCACGCATTTGTGCGAAAACGCGTTTTAAGCATGCACATGCATCTTTTGGTAGACGCGGATGAAGTTTCTGCAAAACCACAAGATGTGCATGCAAATGGTGCTTTTTGCAGAACGCGCACGTGGATTTCTACCAAACGACGTGCTAAGCATGCCGATGCTTGCTCTTTTTAGCACCCGCGCACGGATTTGTGCGAAAACGCGTTTTAAGCATGTACATGCATCTTTTGGTAGACGCGGATGAAGTTTTCTGCAAAACCACAAGATGTGCATGCAAATGGTGCTTTTTGCAGAACGCGCACGTGGATTTCTACCAAACGACGTGCTAAGCATGCCGATGCTGCTCTTTTTAGCACCCGCGCACGGATTTGTGCGAAAACGCGTTTTAAGCATGCACATGCATCTTTTGGTAGACGCGGATGAAGTTTTCTGCAAAACCACAAGATGTGCATGCAAATGGTGCTTTTTGCAGAACGCGCTCGTGGATTTCTACCAAACGACGTGCTAAGCATGCCGATGCTGCTCTTTTTAGCACCCGCGCACGCATTTGTGCGAAAACGCGTTTTAAGCATGCACATGCATCTTTTGGTAGACGCGGATGAAGTTTTCTGCAAAACCACAAGATGTGCATGCAAATGGTGCTTTTTGCAGAACGCGCACGTGGATTTCTACCAAACGACGTGCTAAGCATGCCGATGCTGCTCTTTTTAGCACCCGCGCACGGATTTGTGCGAAAACGCGTTTTAAGCATGCACATGCATCTTTTGGTAGACGCGGATGAAGTTTTCTGCAAACCACAAGATGTGCATGCAAATGGTGCTTTTGGCAGAACGCGCACGTGGATTTCTACCAAACGACGTGCTAAGCATGCCGATGCTGCTCTTTTTAGCACCCGCGCACGCATTTGTGCGAAAACGCGTTTTAAGCATGCACATGCATCTTTTGGTAGACGCGGATGAAGTTTTCTGCAAAACCACAAGATGTGCATGCAAATGGTGCTTTTGGCAGAACGCGCACGTGGATTTCTACCAAACGACGTGCTAAGCATGCCGATGCTGCTCTTTTTAGCACCCGCGCACGCATTTGTGCGAAAACGCGTTTTAAGCATGCACATGCATCTTTTGGTAGACGCGGATGAAGTTTTCTGCAAAACCACAAGATGTGCATGCAAATGGTGCTTTTTCCAGAACGCGCACGTGCATTTCTACCAAACGACGTGCTAAGCATGCCGATGCTGCTCTTTTTAGCACCCGCGCACGCATTTGTGCGAAAACGCGTTTTAAGCATGCACATGCATCTTTTGGTAGACGCGGATGAAGTTTTCTGCAAAACCACAAGATGTGCATGCAAATGGTTCTTTTTGCAGAACGCGCACGTGGATTTCTACCAACGACGTGCTAAGCATGCCGATGCTGCTCTTTTTAG